>NC_051142.1:7202175-7502175 GCF_014839805.1 Manduca sexta | reverse complement strand
AAATGGAGTCTTATATAAAAGAAACATATCATGTTATATAACTATACTTCTCCAATTATTTTTTTGGAAATCCCTTTAACCCGTCATGACTTGTCAAAATTTTATTTTCAAATATGTACAGGTAGCTGAATGTTTAGACTCAATCTAGAGTTAATCTCTTTTAAGATTATAAGTAATCTTATATAATTTTTCAGATTCCATTTATTTATGTCTGTTATCCAATATTATAAAATTGACTATTTGTTTACAACATCTAAATATTTAAAAACAAAAAAATTACATTGGAAACATTTATTACAATATAAAAGCTTTCTAGAAAATGTGAATTTATTTGTTTCAAAACATAAAATATAAAATTGTGAAAAACATATATATTTATTTTATTTTACTTTAGTAGCATGTTATTTAAATTGTAAGTAATGTACACTAGTAATGTTACAACACTATGTAATGTGTTTAAATCAAACAAGATAATGTATGTATACTTAAATAATTTCTGTGTGCTCTTGTTATCTCATCATTATAAAAGTATTATTATATATAATGTGTACTATGTATTTCCACATAAATTTACTTCTTTATGTTGAGCTATGTTATTAATAACATAGCACAAAACTCATGAATTGTAACATATTTTGTGACACTAATTTAGTTTATGGGAAACAAATGAAGCTTAACACTGACATGCCTACTTAAATACCTAAATAAAAAATATATGAAAAATATTTCAAAGACCTATCAAGACAATAAACCTATTTGACAAATACGCAAGTATTCAAAAATAAAAAAATATATGTAGATAAGAACATAACATTATCGTAAATACTTACTTTCCCAAGAACGCCCACTAAAACTGGCGGCAATTTGACTTCTTTTCCATCTAAAGTCTGAAAACCAACATCTCTGAGCTGAGTACTGGCTCCAACATCTTTCAACTTCTGTTCCGTCCAATGTACCATACGAATACATTCATCGCGGTATTTTGCATCGCTTGACACCGACGGAATAGCAACTGCCTCCTTCAAGAGATTCTTGTAAGATTCAGCATTTTGATCCACGAATTTAAAAATTTGAGGCAATAATTTTTCGGCCATTTTTACAGAAACGTCCCTTTGTGACGCGGAATAGTACTTGCTAAAATGATTTGATAAAATGTTATATGCGGCAGGACTGTACCGCTTCGTCGGCAATTTAATTTGATTGCAAATGCGAATCGCCCCTTTTATTAACGAAGTCATTGCTCTGTCAAGTGTCAATGTCATATTTATTTATTTATTACGGCTCTGAAAACTTGTCCATTGAGCCCGACTTCCATATAAAGTGTCAATGTCATAATAAAATTGTTGCCAAATTCTCTATATTATTAAAACTGAAGCATTATAGCGGAGTTATATTGGTTTTACTAGTTGGTGGTTTTGGTTATTGCATTAGTTTACAACAGGTAGTGGGGACGACATAAATCCACTAAAACATACACATTTCGTCACATGTATTGCACAATGAAATAATAATGTGTGATCGCAGAGATTATTTATTGCTCGTTCGCCAAAAAGAATTGGTAACACTGCGGATGCCCGTAGGCCGTACCTACCCTCCATAGGCTGTAAAGGCACTGAAGAGAATTATACTCTGGCTAATCAATACAATCTAATTTATTTAGGCCATTATCCCGTATAAGGTACGATGTATAAGTCGTACTAACTGCTGCCCTCAAAAGTCTGTAATATACGAATTGGGCTACTTTAACAGTTAGCGAGTTGGCCGTTACTCTGGCATGCTATTCTCCCCTAATTCTGAAAACATTTTGCATTGGTTTCGTCTCTTCATTTCCTTGTTCGTTGTAGACCAATGGGTACGCCAATGGATAGCTGCAAATTTTCTCTAAGGCAGGCAAGTGGCGGGAGCACAAAAAGCTTGCTGAATTCAATTATATGCCTATAGCACGTAAGGCCCCTGTTAGCGTGAGGCCTTCTTCAGCGTGAACGCTGCCCACCCTTTCGCCTCTGGCTACAGTTATGACTTACAGGTCGTCGCTAGTATCCCGTTAGTAGTGACACCATTGGTAATACGGCAATGGTTCTACCTAAAACTGACTGCCTCGGTGGCGTAGTTGTACTACATGCGCGGTTCGATAGCGTTCTGAGGTCCTGGCTTCAAATCCCGGGTCGGTCAAAATGATATTTAAGTTTTTCTGTTCAATATCAGCCCAGAGTTTGGAATTTGTGCCCGATATGGCGATAGGTTTCCTCCGTCTCACATTATGGGACGGAAAACACTTGGCGAAAAGTAGGTGTCCTGGTCGCGATTCTCAGCATACCCTTCGTGAATAAATTCGTGATGTTGTGTTTGTGTGTACTACCTAAATAAAGTGTAGTAGGGTATAAAATTGACAATTTTTTTTTATGTAATAATTATAAGGCGGCGCTCAGCAGAAGTCGGTAAGGGCCAAAGAGCATTTTTGTAATATGTAAGGAGCTGTAAGTATCAAAGACTATATTTTATATCCACTGTGTTTCAACGAAGTTTTCGGCATATAGGTCAGATAGTGGGTTAATATTTCCCTACAGATATTTACCGAATGGATGTATAATAGTGTTGCATATCAAGGTGAAAGCAATCGTATCGATAGTCTATCCATATTATATTATCGTCACATGTGAATACTGTCTAAGCTCTCCATGTAAAATAATATTGATAACATCGATAATATCGGTACTATTGATAGTAATACATTCAATAATGGCAATGCTATCGATAGTATTGCAAAAACTATTAGTTTTTACCAAAACCTATCGATATAACAATACTATCACTGATTAAAACTAGTAGTTTTTGCAATATTATCGATACCATCGATACTATTGTATGTATTATTATCGATAATATATAGTATTACTCTTATCAATATAATTGCCGTTAGAGGGCTATCGATACCATCAATAGTATCAATCGTATTGACTGAAGGTAATGCAATCGATAATACAAACGCTATCCTAAACAGTTTTTGAATTCAACCATCTATAGTCAAATTATCGATGGTTGTGCAACACTAATGTATAAAGCTCTTTTTAGTATTATAGGTATTGACTACACGACTAAATAAAAAATAATACTGACAGTCAAAAAGCATTATAGTGTTCTTGAGGTTCTGAGATTATAGTATATCTGAGTGGTAAGCTGAAAGTATTATAAATACTCTTAAATACTGACTCATAAACAATTACGTCATAATTCTATTTAATTCTCTTTGGTCATATTCCTTTCTACTAGCTATGGAAAAATCAAGCATTGTATCATAATAATATATTTTTTATCGATTTCAACACAACACTCTTCAGCATGTAAAGTTGCATTTCCGTGGCGTGTATTATAATTATGGGCAAAATAATAAAATCATGAAAAACAATTAGCCCACAGAAAAAAATATGTACAGGAAATATAATATTATTATTTCGTGTTTATTAAGTATGTCATCGTAATTTCCCTATATTATTATAACAATTTGAGAGGCACCCCACATTGAGTACCACTTTCAAATAGTTATGTTTTTAGATGTGTTATACTATTATCTATAAAACTGCGATTCCATTAAACTATCGTACATGCGAGAAGCAACTCGCATGCAGCCATAGTCTAAGTGAGACGTGCATACATAAGAAATGCAGCTTGAGTAGTGGAAACATTTATATATGCATCCGAGTTTAAAGTGGGTAGTTTTGAAATGTGGGGTAGACTGTAGAGCTATGTCAAGTAAAGTTTTGTATGTGGTTAGAACTAGCATAAGCTTCTCTAACACCGTAAATTTTATAAGATGTTACACCTGGTTGTGAAACTAAAGATCCTAGGTCTCATCCTGTTTCAAAATTTTGACCAAAATAGCAAATTTCTTTATAGTACATAGTAGAGTACACAGAACTCAAGACATGTAGATAATATCTTAGTAAGAGATCTAAAATAGATAATATATATAGAATTTAAAGCAGGAACATCGATGTTATTTGATTCCAGGTCTATAAATCTTTCGAACATGGCTGCTTCCAAGGAAGATGAAAGAAGAAAAGAAAATATTCGGAACAATATACTCATACTATATAAAAATCCTTTACCTGATAAGATATATTTTTTGTACAATAAAAATATTGGGGCAGTCAAAAACAAAATAGACACGGAGCCAACCGTTATAGCAAAGAGTTGGCGCCTTCATTATGTTGAAACAGAGCCAATTTATCACAAACTCTTAAACGTAATTGTAGATAAAAGGTTTTACAAATTTAAAATACCAATTCAAAATGGAGCATTACGACAAATAGAAAGTGACCATAAAATTAATAGAGAGAATGTATTATTAATATCTACAAAAAGATCATTCACACTTCCAAACTGTACCAACAGCCCCACCGTAGACCCGTCTGATGACGAAGGTAGTTCTGTAGGCGTAAATGGTGTCACTGATTTAAGTTTTGGGACTGCAAAAACGATCGTTTACAGCTTTATATGCTCAAATGAGTTGTCGATAATGTTTTTTTGCATTGATAAATTAGAACATATGTTGAATCAATTCAGTTTCAACAATGTTAAGCGATCGAAAAGAAACCAATTAGATCTTTTTGAGAAACAAAGACAACATGAATTATTGTTCAAGTATGATAATCTTGATAAATCTTTAAAGGAATATAAGAACACGCCATTGAGAATACAGGAAGAGAGTAAAACTTGCAACATAAAAGTAGTTAAATCTGCTAGAGTTTGGAAATGCATACATTATAAATATAAACTCAAAAAACCGTTGGTAACTTATATAAGACATTGGCACATACGAAATACATGCCATGGTTACACATTAAGAAATATTTTAAGAAGACTCTATGTAAATACGTTGACTTTCATGAAAAACAATTACATTGTATTAATATATAAAGCAAAAATCAACACGAATATTACTTTACAACCGAAAAGCTTAATTATAGCATTTTGTAAAAGACAAGAAGCTTTTATTGATAAATTATTGAGAATTAATGATGCACATATTTTAATATGTTCTACGTATCCATTTAGACGTCCTAAATATATGCCAAAGGACGATCCTGTTGTTGAAACTTTACAAGGCGTAATGTATTCAAGAGGATCGACGACCAGTTCAAATATTGTCATCCTGAGGAATTATTTACAGAGCAAGAATAATAATGCCAATAAATCGCTCAAAAACTCTCTCAGTGACTTGAAAAAACCGTCTACTGTAAATAATACTACGGAATTCGAAGATGGAGGCTTCAAAACATTTGCTATCCTTTCTATAGACAACTTATTAGCACATTACTATAACATAATGCAAACACAAACAGTAAATAATCCCTTTAACCAAAATAAATCTAATGAAAAAATGCATTGCAACTCAACATTCATTGTGGGCAAGATATGGTTAAGAGATTTTATTAGTAATTCGCAATATATTAAACCTCACTTTAATAAGACTTTTTATAAGCCAGATTTTATAAATGAAACTATGTTTGATACTCCGTTATTAGACAGATATGTAGAAGTTGTGAATAAAGTATATAATATTCTCACAACACAAATAAGTTTCAAAAATATTTTAAAACCATTGGGACAAAATTTCATTTATGTTATCTTCAGTAACAGATAGCAATTTGATAAATAAAACAGAACATAGTAGCTACTTGCTTTTTATTTTGTCTCAGTTAATTTAGCCTATTGTCAAAACAAAGTAGAAAATAGGAAAAAAAAATATAAATAAAAAGTAATTTCAATACATTATAGAAACTTTTACATTATTTTTAATTAGTTATTACCAGACAAAGAAAAATACTTAATTATATAATAATTTATTAGGTACATTAATTTCTACACATTCAAAGTATAAGCAAATGAGTTATTTATTTGCTGGACAATCCAAATATTTCAATAATACCTATTGATGATCCAATCATAACACACATTGTCATTGGATATTATGAAGATTACTTTACATTTGGACTTATACATCATTATCATAATCGTGATGGAATGTTAACTCATCACCATACAACATAGTCTATGTACACAGCCTTCGTTCACAACGTGTGATATTCTTCAACAATTGACTGTCCTTAATATTCTGAAAAAAATATATACATTTTTATATATAGTCTGTTCTACACATACAAACTCACGCCTTCTATCTTCGAAGGGGCACAATCTAGCCTTGCGCATTCCACTGCAATGAGTGATAAGAGGGCGAGCCTATCGTTATATCGGGCACAATAGGTTATTTGCCTTTTGATTTTCTTTGTACGTTATTCTATACATAATTCCAAATAGAATGAATAATTAAATTGAACTGCAAAGAAATGAGACAGTAATTCAGTAAAAGTAGGCGCGAAGTGGGGTTATCGCTTTATCTTTCTTTCGCACGCATCGTAAATCGCGATAAACGCACGCGTGCGTTTTGCGTCTCGTTTGTCGCTTCTTAACACTTACACGTATCGAAATTCAAAAGATTATAGCTTTATTTTTTATGTTAGATTGTATTAGAATTTATATGACGCAAATATTTAATAGGAGTAAAGAACAAAAAGAGTCAAATACCCTTTTGGGGTATTCCGAGCTCGATCAATCAGTAATGTTTTTCTTTTATCACCTACACCTAAAAACATTGTTTTGTCAACCAATTAAAATATAATAATAAATAATGTTACCCCGAAGCGGCGTCGTCTACCGCCATGGAGGCCGGCGCCCTGTCGAGGAAGACTAGCGACGCGTGTCGCTGCAGCCAGTAGGTGAGCAGCGCGGCGGCGGCGGTGGCGAGCAGGCCGGCCGCGCCCGCCGCCGCCGCGCCGCCGCCGCCCGCCGACACGAACACGCGCGCCCACATCGCGTGCCACACCGACTCCGTCCACGTCGAATATATGCCTGATTTGAGGTCGTAGTCTGCAAATTAAATGTACACTCTTTGTTACGTATTTTAAGGTTATCTAATATGCAAAGACAAATCCAACCGAAACCTCGATGTGTACGTCTACGTTAAAATGTATGATAAAACATATAAATTTTTTAAAAAAGAAATCTTATTTTTATTGGCAATAAAAAATATTACAAATTGCTCTTTTTTAACTTACAAAATAAAGATTTTCAAAGTAATTGTATCAGATAGGTTACGTTAGGTAACAGTGACGTTGTAATTTTGAATACTATCAATAGTAATAATGTTGATAACCCTGCATCAGCTATGTCCATAAAAACTTTGGAATAAGTCTTATAGTTTTCAATAAGATAGAATATCGAACTCACCTGGAATTATAAAGGCTGGACTCAGAGCCTGACTAAAGTTCATGGTAGTCTGAATACAAACACCGGTGTGATTCCATCCACGTAGCCAATAATTCGAGAAACCCTAAAAAAAATTTATTATTTTTGATATTGTAGGCGCACATAGACACATTTTTTTTATCCACGAAATTGTAGGCAGTGGCGCAATTAGTGCACCACCTTTTCACCATATGTAATTTTTCCCATTATGAAATAGGAGACGAGCCAATCGTCATATCGGACTCATATGCAGACTCCGTTCTGAATTGTATTCGGTCATATCGGGACAACATTCAAAATATTTAAGTTCTCGTCAAAAAACGAACTGGGCGGGACGGCATCGTGACACTGAACCTCAATTCTATGTGACATAATATACGGTGACATATTCTATATTAACTGGTATACTACAATGGTTCAGGCCCCGCCTGCTGTTCAACTAAAGCTTTACCTCCTCTTTCTGCGCATCGCAGCCGGATTTATTTAGCGGCAGATGCGTGCCGGTGAGCAGCGCGAGCAGGTGTCCGGCGAACACGGGCGCGGTGGCGGGCCACGTGGCCACGCCCACGTACAGCGGCGCGGCGCGGTCGGGCAGACTCTCCTCCGCGCCTGCGCCCTGCGCGTATTCCGCCGCCAGCAGCAGCCGACACGCCTGACTACGAAGGAAACAATACAGCATCTCGTCCACCTGCAAACATAATTGTTTACAATTTTTAATTATACAGAAGTAGTTTTCCCGCTTAATTAATCAAATAATAAAACTTGTTTTTGCGGGAACCTAACAGTCCAGCAGTTTTTAATTACAAAAATAAATAATCCGCTACACCTAAGAGACAATAATATTACAATAAAGGAAAAGATGACGGCTGGACGTGTGGACGCGGCTTAGTAAACAAACTTACCAAATGAGCCGATGCCACAACATCCCCCGCGTAGTCTTTGCCCGTAACTCTCTGGTATAAAGTGCGAGCCACCACCGTAGACAGCCGGGATATCTTTACTTGCAACTCGTTCTCTTTCATTGTACCATTGGCGATGAGTTCAGGCGTGGGCACGACTGAAAAAAAATATATTGTTCGATTTTCAGAACACAACATTGTCAATATAATATAATTCTGAATAAAAAAAACAATATTATGATTGTAATAACGGGTAGCTGCTATACTTACATTGTCCATCACTACTAATACTAATGTTGTGATAGTTAAAACCTATTTTGTCGTAATCGTCTAAAGCGGAATTATAATACATGTTGGTAAATGTATTATTATGGTCGGTTATCAGAAGTTCTCCTAAGTCCCCGCTTTCTGTAACATTTCTTAATATTCGCCGGAACGAATGTAACGACGAAGGCGGTAGATTGGTCGTATATTCGGAGAAAACTGTCATATTATACATTTCGCCGTATGTAGACAGACTGTTTAGAAATTTCAATGTCTGAAAAAAATAATATACAACTTATTAAAGTAAAAAATTAACAACGATTACACTTACTATTAATAGGTTTATAATAGAAATATATTCAATACCTCAGACACTATTTGCGTAGCGGTGAAAGCATGTAAAGGCCATGTGGTATCATTGAGATGGCTGATGACGGAGCCTCCGATCTGTCCTATCTCGACGTGCAGCGGTATGTCGGCGGGCGTGAGCGGCGCATGCGCGGGCCAGGCGGCGCGCTGCAGGTCGTACGCGACGCGCTGCGACCCGATGTAGTCGAACGCCTCGCCATTGAATAGCGTCCACAGAACGTTTTGCTCTGAAAAATATAAATCTACCTGTTAATGTTATTTCATATTTTTTTTGTTTTGTTGTTTGTATCAGGTTTGCAATTCAACCATTCTTACATACTTTAGGAATATATGTGTCTTGAGATTATTAAGAAAAAAAATCTTTTTTTGTGCAGTAAATACTGCCATTGACCTAAATAAACAGAATACGTACGTACGTACTACGTACCCTGTAGCGACGATGACAAAACCCCCACCTGTTCATGTAATTTTTTTAAGGTAAATAATAATATAATAATAATGTAATCAAAATATATTTCAGACATTAAAGTTCATAAATTACTGTAGAAATCAGTTATAACTACTAAATGCCAAGGTCCCAGTAAATACATGCATAAAAAGAATATTGATTATAACTACTATCGAATATACCAACCAGATCATTTTAATATTGTTAAATCCGGTTTTTACCATAGTTATAACATCTCCAAATATATAATCATTACATACCATACAATTGTGAGTCCGTTACAGGTATCAATTGAGAGAGTGTAGCAGCAGCTGTTATCAGAGTGACCATTCCTACAACAGAACTTGCGGAACCTGGCGATACACCTGTTACATAAAAAATATTACAATATAATATATTGATTATAATGTATATATTAATATTATAATATATGTGTATTATAATGTATCGACTATCGATTCCACCTTGAAAGAAAGAAAGATTTTATTATTGGGAGACCATCAGTATAACATGTAGAATAAAGAACCTCCTTTGTGCATTATATTGAAAATTAATTAAGCCTCAAAACCACTTATCTAAATACAGTTTTTACAATGTTCGATTTTAATAGACTGTTATTCTATACGCAAATAATAAGAAAAATATGCTGTTTCATGAAAACGGCAATAAAATTGATAAAAAAGGGGGAGCAAATCATGTTTTAAATATTGCAATGTACAAGAATGGTTGCGTAATAGAGTAATCACTTCATCTCTTTCTTATATGTTGTTAATTTATACCAAGATTTTCATTGTTCTTCCTATGTTAGATTTAAATTACGATATTTTTCATAAACTAAAAAAATTGTCTGTTAACCATAAAATCAGCAAAGAGATTCCAGAAAAAGAATGAAATATTATTAAAACACACACATCTATGTTCATTCACAGACTGTTATATTATAGGTAGTCTTTTGGGGATTTAGTTGAATAGTTTACATAATTAAAAATATCTTACCATCAAAGAGTGAAGCACTGTCTATCCTCGCCGTAACTAATGTAACTGATTTTTTTGCTGAATCTTTTGTCTGTAAAAACATCAACTTTGGAAATTAATGTTTATCTATAGATAAAATAATAAATACTATAGATACCATAACCATATCATAAATATATACCTTAATTCCAGGGAATAAAGAATAGTATACATTATTGTCACCCAAGGGATCACAAACTTTAGTAGGCGATAAAAGAGTCGATGTAGCAGATCTGTAAGTAAATTTTTATTTTTGATTTCAAACAAAATGAATGATGAATTGAAAATAACAAAAATTGTTTTATAATTTAAACTTACCTCCTCATACACACTTCACTACTAACTGCAGCAAACATGAAGGAATTAAGTTGAGCTGAACAAAGTGGTCTTCCTTGTTGATTATTTTTATCATAGTTGAATCTAAAAACACAAGAGTCTTTATAGTATCATGAATGCTTATTTTACTTTAGTGAATCTGAACTATTTCAAAATGTACCTTTCATAACAATCCCGAATTTTGACAATCTCCTCAGAACGTGATTGTGGTAAAAAAAATATAGGGAATGGTATATCTCTCTTTAGTAAGCCTGTCCCTTTCTCATTCCATACAACTCCTCCTGCTTGAGATGACGAGCACAAACTACCAGGACCAGAAGAATATTCGTTTGGACATCTTGAATCTTGAGTAAAGGATGTGGCACTAAAAACAATATGGATGATTTAATTTGTTTATTTATTGGGTATTAGAATTTGAAGCCAATGTGTGCTTTTAGCATGATATTCTAAGGAATACTTGAGTGTACTTGCATAAATTCCAAATGTATCTGTTTAAAGTTTTGTTACATATTTCTTGCGTTTTTTTTCCTTATTCAAAACATTGGACATTTTTATATACATTAAAGCATGTTACCACAAAACAGTAGCAATGGGAACAGTTTTACTATATCAGCACGGCAAAGTTTCCCCCCAGCCCCTGATGGTAAGTGAGTGACGAGATGATTACCCCTGGCCAGTTGACACAATTATGCCATCTCTTTCAACGGAATATACACATCCTAATCCCAGAACGCAATATATGTGGGCCACAATGACGGGTTTTAAAACCTTGAGACTGATGGTGGATATCAGTACAGATATATCCTACCACTAGTAACTATTATCAGCAACAGTAGGTACTGCAACAACTCCGTGATAGAAAAGTAGTGTAAGTAACATAAATCGCCATGTTATTTTATGTATTGAGACACAAATTATGCATCATAATTGTTGTCAATGTTAGAGTGACAAATATTCTATCTCTCTATTTTATAGTTAAATAGCCTATCGCCTGGTAATATATGTTAAATCACAGTAAACTAATGCTCAGCTATACATACAATGTGTTCAATTTGTTAAGCTACTTTACTAGACAGTTGAGACAACATACTTTATTAACAATCATTATAGCATTGAGCTTGTCACATTACAAGATTGACAAATATTGGTATAATACAGTATCCTGCTTGCTTGCATTTCACTATTTTGTACACTGTTCATCATGTACAAAATAGTGGAATGTATTTAAGTTAAAATATGATAAGAGAATTCTACTCATCATATACCAAAATACATTACAAATTCGGGTTGTTTTTTAATTCTTAATATAATAATCTCTCTCCAATAGGAATAATCACTAATAACATCATCCCTGAGTGCTGCAGACAACTTTTTATCTGAGGCACATTTTGTGATGTGGGTGGAATTATAAGCAAATACTTATAATTGCATATGATTAAATGTATTGTTAGTTTTTATTACCAACCTGTCATTTACATTGTCATATATCAGCACACCGGCAATATTTTTAGGATATGACATAAATAATTCAACAATATCATAGAACAAGGAAGTACTGACAACTGCCATATATGGGCCCTCTGTTGCATTATAAACAAGCCACTGAGCATCGCTTATATTATCCACCATGTGTATCACCCCAACTGCCCCTTTGTCTGAAGCTGTAAAGAATAATACATTTTAATACATCACTCTGGCCCCAGTAAAAATGTAATGACCTTGTCTTCTTGATATTGGGCAAAAGGCAATAAGCAAATTTGGGGTAAGTTTAAGTGATATTGTGGCAGAGAGGGTCATTTGGAGCACCTACCAATCAAAAAGGGTTGCCCCTTTTTAGTCTTCTAAGTATAACCAGAGTATTGAGAAATTTAATACTATCACAAAGTATAATAACATATTAGTATACATATTATAATTTTAATATGACAGTACAGACTAGAATGTTTAATTATAACAAAACATTGAGTTGCTCCATGTGTCCTTTTCACAAACTGATTAGCGAACATAATGCTCAACATTTTGTTAAATCTTGATTTTGCAAAAAAAAAGTAAATTAGTCTATCAAGTAATTTTGTAATATTTTAAAAAGTTACCACTTACAAGAGCATCCTGCTTGGTGTGTGCCATTTAGACGTCTAAAACATGGAGCCCCCCCTTCTATAGATGAGTATATCTGTTCATGAAGTCTTTCACATTTAGTTACTGAAATGAATATATAGTCAATAAAATCCAAATTTGTATTGAAAATCAATATATAGAAATGAATGCATACATATAGTATAGCTATTATAAAAGGAAAATAATGATAAAACCAGGGTATAAATGTTATTAAAAAAATGATTGTTGGAAATTATGAAATATAAGACACATCACGTCTTTATCACGAAGGCGTAGTTGGCGGTACAACTCACTACCAGACCCGGGATTCAAAACTAGAACCTCAGAGCGGTGTCGTACCACGCGATCTACGCCATCGAGACAGTAAATTTTAGATATAATTTTGTAAATTATAAAAAGTAATTCAATAAAAAAAATATTGTTATACCTAACCTAAATAATAAAGATGATTAACATTGTTATGACAAGCCTTAATCAAAGCAAATCTAATTTTGAGTTGTATTTAACGAAAGTAATGAAATTTATTACAATAGAACTTACTTGTTACAATACCCAATAATAACAAAAATACGTAAAAGTTAGACACTGCCATTGTTCTCTCGCATTACTTTTTTACATTAATTCTTAATACTAAAATATGAATCATGAAAATTGTTTCTATTAATCTTAATTGCTATTTATAATCAAGAAAAGAAAAAAATTTATAGTATTTATTTTATAATGTCTGTGACAAAAAAAACTGTTTGACAGTAACCAGGGTGTATGTCAAAAAGAAAGTTTTCCAATTGCTATTGCCAGATAAATTTTATGAAATTTCCCGAAAAATACGTTTCATAGAAAACAAACCTCGGGGCATTTCACCTTTTTTATCGCGGCTATTTTCGCAAGGAAACCACCACATTTTACTCTCAGTCTAGTACATTTCTTCTCCAAGAAAAGTCTTTTCATTCGCTCCCCCATGTGCCCCCGGGGTTCATCTTTACCGTAAAAATTCCCACAAATTTGATTAAACCCCCATCCATTTGTTACTGCGGATTTCATTGATATGATATTATAGGCGAGTTTATACGGCCGGAACTGCGGTCTTGAATCAGAAACAAAATTAAGATCTAAATAACAAATGCTTACCTTTAGTTTATTAGTCTCTGCTCATATCTATCTAATTTCCGTTATGAAATAAGCCTTAAACTTTAAAAGGAAATGTTTCGTTTATAAAATGTCCTCTCATTATTTGGAATTAAGTAAAATCTGGAAAGCATATCTTTAGGGACCGAATAATATGCAACATAAAAAGCTTGATATATGCATGAAATTTGTACGATAGCTGGCAGAATATGTAAGTTTTTCCAAGATGATCTAGCTTTAACTTCGAGTTGGAAATTGGTAACATAGCAAGCAAAAAGGCTAGAGTTGTGGTACAAAAAGTATGGCGGCAATGAATAAGTAATGTGTTAGACAATAATAATAAAAACATAACTGTAAAATAAACTCATCTCTTTAAATCTTCACGGGGTTACAAAACGTAGATATTTTTAATTTGCTGTCATATTTCGTGATGCGACTGGCCAGACAATACATTTTCAGATCTGAAATCCGTTTATGGATTCACGTGCAGTTTCCAATGTGTAGGCTCAGCCTTAGAAGTTAATTTTGTTCAAGTAGTAAATGGATGTGGCTTTCTTGTCTTTGGTGGCAACACTGTCGAGGAAGCCATTTATGAAAAACGCCAGCTGTGCTTTAGCTATATTTTAAATTTACTTTTATTTTGACGTGCTGTGAGCCTAATAGTTTTTAATTGTAAATTTTAACAAATATTGTTTTTACTATGTCAGAAAAAACTGACACAAAGGTAAGTAAATAATTTAAACAATATGCGAAATTTTAGCAACAAAACTTCCATTGTTCAACCTTGTCGGTTGGTCGATATTTTTTTTCATCTATATTTAAAATAGCTTTATCCTGACAATTCTCAGCTAGAAGCTGCTTTATATGTTTAGTAAGACGTTTAATTTTGAGACTTTTTAATTATCATAAATAAATTGCAAGAGTTGGATTGTGTAAGGGTAGAAGAGAAACATCCAAATGTTCCTCCATTTTATGTTTCGCAATTTTTACATATCGTTATTTAGTTGCTAATGTAGAGTACAAATAATCAATTTATAAACATAATCGTGATGATAGTACGTAAGCGGATTAATATATGTCTACCCCCATGTGGTGATTTCTATTGTCATAACTATGACAAAGTATGTAAAGTGTTTATAACGAAAAAACAACACCTATAATCGATATTGTCACAAAATCGGTAAAGCACATATCAAATATTATTAGAATTGTATTTATGCATTTCAAATATTAACTAATCCTGCCTTTAATTTTCAGCCGGATGCACTACCAGACTTAGATGATCTATTGCAATGTCCTGTTTGCTACGAAATTCCTTCTGGTCAAATTTTCCAGTGTAATGAAGGTCACCATGTGTGTGGCCGTTGTAAAGCCCGCCTCGATGTATGTCCTGTCTGCCGGGCCCTGTTTTTTGGAACTCGTAATTATGCTATGGAAGAACTTATTGCCAATGTTAGAAAACTGAGAGCCTTTGTAAGTTAACCATGTGGTATTTATTTAATTCTCATATTGTTTTTTATACATATTAATCATATTATTTGATAAAAAATATTTCAGAAATTAGGTGGAAAAGTAACAACTGGCACTGGGTCATCTGAATGCAGAACTCCTGCCAAAGAGACTACATCTGATGAGTCAGAATCGAATGCAGCAGATGATGAAGAAAATGATCTCCAACTTTCAAATGTAAGTTCTTTACCTTTGGCATATTTATATCCTGTGCGAATATTAACAATATTAATACCATTATATTGCCTCTATCATAATTTGTGCCCTCTATTTTTGAGGCATTGGTAAATTGGGTATTGTATAGGGAAAATTAGTTAATAAGTTAATCCACTATACATGCTGAAAAGAGCATGGTTTTTTTTAAGAGAAAAATTTCACTTCACTAGTTTATATAAAGTGGCAGACTCAATCAAAATACCTATTTCTGCTGCCACAGAGTAGTGTTGCTGCTTCCAGCTTTAATGTGACAGTGCTACTGATCGTACATCTATATACATCAGGATAACAACCACAATACAGAAGGTGTGAAACCTGCCAATGTTACCCTGGAGTACTCCAGGGTAACATTTCAGGATCAGCCTTCATATATCTAGTACAGGCAGGTTAAACCAGGCAGCATAAATGTGTTGACTGGTTAAGGATAACCATCTCTTGTAATGCCCTATTTTACACCTCTTCATTTACCAGCAAGTTGAACAAAGTCACTTTGATAGAAAAAATAAAAAAGTGTTTTGTGTCTGTATTATTTATTTTGGTGTTTTAGCGACTCACATTGAGGCCCCCTCCGGCATGTAAAGGTCTTTTCCGTTGCCTATGTTGTAAAAATGGTAATGCGGAAAGACTTCCTGCTGCCCGTTTGCTCAACCATCTCCGCTACTTTCATTCTTCCGATCTTATTGAGGTATGATATCAATATATTTATCGACTTGCGAGAAACCGTGATATTTAGTAAGTAGAAACATTTTCTACAGCTTATGCACAATATTATAATCAAGCTTACAATGTTAGGTCATGGTTACGCACATGACGTGTTGCTATACTACACAGTGGTTATTAGATAACTCTGCAATGTCATGCGTGTTTCATACAACCCTCAATAATAATAACCCAGCAATACATATTCGTCAAGCTTACATCAATACGATAATAGGCAAATTGATACAAGGCGTGTTTAAAGACGACGCACAGTGGATCGAAAAGGCAATTTTAGTGACTTAGGAAATAATTTTGTGTTTATCAATTTTTTTTACGCTAATCGCTAGATATTATTAACGCTTACAATATTCATTCTTAGTAATTTTTTGATAATCCTCATAGTTTCGGCTAAAAAAATATTTCTTCTTTTTGATGTATGGAACGCACTATAAAAACCTAAATTTCTACGGAATCCTGAAAGGTCTTGCTTTGAAACCTTTTTTTATGAATTTTGGTCTATTCTACTATACTTATGCACTTCGAACGTCTGCATCGACCTGCCACTTTTCCAGTTATACGAGTTGAAAAAAATGATAAAAATGATATTTTATATTTTTCAAAACGTTTTTTTTTATCTTGGGCAAATTTA
The DNA here is from genome assembly GCF_014839805.1 of Manduca sexta. Lineage (NCBI taxonomy): Eukaryota > Metazoa > Arthropoda > Insecta > Lepidoptera > Sphingidae > Manduca > Manduca sexta. Next base: position 7,485,224 of record NC_051142.1, on the reverse strand, counting down.
ACACTTTATAAATAAAATTATGTAATAAATTGATGATTATTACAGCTAATAATTATATTTGGGCGAAAATTACAACAAATAATTTAATTAAAAAAAGGATTATCCCCATCTACTTACTCATCACATCACATCACATCAGCCCTGTATTTATACTGTCCCACTGCTGGGCACGGGCCTCCTCTATTACTGAGAGGGATTAGGCCTTAGTCCACCAAGCTGGCCTAGTGCGGGTTGGTAGACTTCACACATCTTCAAAATTCCTATAGAGAACTTCTCAGGTATGCAGGTTTCCTCACGATGTTTTCGTTCACCGTTGAAGCAAGCGATAATTCACAATGAATACACACATAATTTTTTAGAAAAATCAGAAGTGTGTGCTCTTGCTACTCACTACCACTACTATTTTGTAAATTACTCTCTACATTAATAAATTCTAGCTCTTCTGGTTCTGTTGGCAAATGCAGAAGGTCCATTTTTTTTATGTTTTATTTTAATAAAATTCTTTGGCTTTTGGAGAGAGTATCAATACATTTTGTTTTGTTATGCGGAGTCTAAGGCTAATCTTTGGATCAGACGACAAAAGAAGATTATGGAAGATGTCCTCATTTGTCGCTGTCCTATTTATTTTCCGGGAATGGTTTTCTCTATAATGTCGGAAGTCTTTATTACGTGCTTCTGCGGCTTCTTTTGACAGCTTCTCAATGGGTATGGCCCCAAAATGTTTAATTATATCAGCCCCATGCATTAATAATGTGTGTACACTGGACGGCATATAATACCAAGGATATAATTTAACATATAGTTCTGCGGTTTCATTGCAGAATATAGAAAATTGAATATGATCAACACACTCTCCAGATGCAATGGCTTGAAGAATCACATAAAAATTTCTATGAGTTGCTCATTAATGCCAGAGATACGCGCTGTTGTGGCTTTATTTTTAAAAAATCTTCGGGCAATATTACCGTCGTTAGTACTGCCTGCTCCTTGCTTTACTACATCAATTAATAAACCGCATTCTTCTTTAAATGCTCGTTGTATTGCAGACTTTTTGTTTTTGATTTTATCTTTATCGTCACCCCTGCAGCTCCACTTCTTAACTTCCAAACGATAAGATATGTGGACTAGGCACTCCATGCATTTTATCCAGGCGTGCAACGATGATAATCCATACTGGTACATTTCTTCATCATTACCTCGCAGATTGTGCGATTTCCATAGCATTTTTTCTTACTATCTTGTGTCAAATTTACGTATTTTCACAATTTTTTCAACTCGTATAACTGAAGAAGTGGCAGGTCGATGCAGACGTTCGAAGTGCAGAAGTATAGTAGAACCGATTAGGATTAAGTAAAAACTAGTTTCAAAGCAAGACCTTTCAAGATTTCGCGGAAATGTAGGTTTTTATAGTGCGTTCCATACATTAAAAACATGAAATATTTTTTTTAGCCGAAACTATAAGGTTTATCAAAAAATGACTAAGAATGAATATTGTAAGCGCTAATAATATCTAGCGATTAGCAGAAAAAAAAATGAAAAACACAAAATTATTTCCTAAGTCACTAAAATTGCCTTTTCGATCCACTGTGCGACGTAGAATTTATTGCGGCTGCTGCTATTTATTTATAAGTGATAAATTAAACTAACATGTGAATACTTTTCACTGAGGGCAGGCCTAAATGATTTATCTACAAAAATCGACATTGCTCTAAAGTGAAAAGTGTCGCGGATGATTGTGAGTTGTGACAATATACGCCCAATGATTTCTAAAACGTTGGCGCTTTCCTTTACTAAGCCAAGGCAATCGACATCATATGATAGCATGGCGATTCAAATATGCTGTTTATAATTTGGTAATGATTAGCCTTCACTTGATAATGCTCGGCCAATGTATCTTTTATTAATATGTTGTTATATGAGTGTGGGTAATCTATAGTCTGTTAAAAAAAAAGACAATTTGCTTTTAATATTCCTGCATCATAACTTGTTCTTATTGTTTGTTTTAGGGTCAATCTGAAAATGGAGAGTATCTCCAAGCTTGGCAATTTTCAACAGTTCCTGGAAAACTTGTTACTGCAGTCAGAGTGTCTGACATGGGTATATTTTTTCTAACGATAGAAATTACAAGTAAGGGATTTTTTTGTTTTGATAGGAGAATGCCCATCTGTATGGAAGTCCATCCCACATAATTGAATTTTTTATGATAGTGGAAATTATACTCAAAATATAATGAATAATGTACTCCCAAATAAACAACAATCGTTGTTTTATTTTGGGATTTTCAAACACTTACAGATTTTTATGTTTACTATGAGGTTTGTTTTGCACTAATTAATTTAGGTGATTCCTAGGGATTGGCGATGTGATCATTTATGTATATCGATAATCAACAATCACCACAATTAAAAATAAAAACATCACTAATGTAATACCTAGCTATACTTAATATAATATTTTTTTATGATTATATGCCAATTATCAGAAATGAACACTGTATAGTAATGATAGCGAAATATATGTCTGCATAATATCATACAAACTAATCCACACAAAATATTTTTAAATCAAGAATATTCCATAATTATCATTATATATTGATAATCTTATTTTTTTAATAAATTACGCAAAAAAACAAGAATATCGATATTTAGCGATAATCGTGGAATATTGTTGTTTTAACAATATCAATAATTTAACCTAGACCTATGTTAAACCTTGTAGACAGAAATTACACTGCCAAGTATCAACAACTTTGAAAATAGTGACATAGAATCAAATATTGTCTTAATTAAAAAAAAGGAATTCAAACTTATGCCTTTTTCAATAACTTAATAAGTATTCAAAATGGCCATTAAAGATAAGAAATTGCCTCAGATACAGGTTGATTGAAACAATTAACCCCACAACAGATATCTATAAAATAAATAGGGTTTGATACACTTCCTTTAAAAAATGGGAGAGATTTAGGCATTCTCCTTTATGTTCAAACAGCTCTTCATCTTATTATAACCTTTTTGAATTGTTTATAGATGATGCTGTATGTGCATGGCTCACAATGGCGGCCTCACCTTGGGTATCCCATGAATTTTCTTATACAGTAACAATATCTGGAAATGATCGTGAAGCAATTTTTTCTGACTGTGTAAGTTACATTATATTGGTTTGGTTAGGTGCAATTAAATAATGATTCATTATTTACTATTGCATTTTAATATATTTTAGACAAATGTTACAATGTTTTAACCATGAATAAGCAATTGGTATGTTTTGTTTCACCTGACAAATAGCATTCAGCATTAGAGTAAAGCTGAGCATAAAAAATGCCATTGTTGTACGTCTCTCAGTCACTCTCTCCCAGCAGTGTTCTAAAAATATATTAATAATTTTAATGACTGCAATAACTGTTATGAAACACAACAAAATCAACTTAGTTGACTTGTTGTATTGAATAAAATATTGTCATATACTTGTCTTTAGGTATGGTCTGTGCGTTCATGTGAAGGCTCACTGAAAAAGCGCGGACATTGTCTGTCAGTGACTGGACGAGACGCGCGCGCTTTGACTGCGCCAGTCGCAATCAGCGGCAAGCTCTCGGTGCGCCGCACCCCGGTGGACCAACTGACGCAACAACCGCAGCCACGCGCCGTATTACGCGTCGCCAACCGCGGCAACGCAAACGACACACACACACACAACTCGGCGGCACACGATCTTGAACCTTTTCTACAAGATTTGCAAAACGACGTTGCGAGGCTTTCTCGCGCATTTGCCACACTAGGGCGTGAGGCTAATGCCTTAGTGCGTTCCGAAGCAGAAATGCGCGTCAGAATCGAAAACACCCAAAATAGACAAAATACAATGCCAACCCAAAATTCAATAGCGATCGCTGAAATAAATGTTCAGCCAACACGGGACAATCCTTCTCCAAGTACAGAACGTACACATTTGTCCCGCAATGCACGCAGGCGCATGCGACAACGTTTGAGAGCAGCGCTTAACGCGTCGCCCTCTCCACCCGAGCAGACACCGGTGTCTACTCTGCACCAAAGAAACAATCAACCCGTTCCTGTACAACGACAAAATGGTCCTCCCACTGATGATAGTGTAGTACATATGACTGGGTTGGCTATAGTGGAACCTTCCATTTTGACTGCACCTGCCACACAGTCGACTGGTGGACCCTCCAATCATAACCCACAAAATACTAATGCACGCACTAATAAGAAGAAGCGTCGTCATCGCAGATAAAACTGTTATTGTAGGCTAGGTATCGTTTAAATAATTAGAATCAATGTAATAAGTTTATTACGGTAAATGCTGTTCATTGATTGCTCTTATATCGAGTCTCAGAACCTTTTCTCTGGAGGGTTCTTGTTGTGAATTTTTTTACCTAGTAAAGCTTTTTTATTTGACAACTGCAATTTTTACAAGTGCTGTGATACCTATTAACTCATTGAATAATGAGGCAATACAAATGTATATGGTAATTGAATGTTTTAGCCCTTAACCCTCCCAATATTTAATGTGATGATAGCTGACTTTTATGAAATTGTTATTAGGATATTTCAGTTAATGAGAAGCATTTTTTGAATTATTTTTGACTATCTGTTAATTAATTAGTATTATGAAATTCATGATGTGCTTGATTTTAAACAATGTAATCGTGAATGCTGTTGTAAGACTTATTGTTATTATGAGTTATGACGTTAAATATGTTTTCTTGACAAAGGAATACTTACATAATTATAAGAATAAGATAATTACAAACATTGTTTTTTTTTAAATATTTATTTTGAGAAAAGACTAAGGTTATTTTGTTGAGGAATTATGAATGTCGAAACGCTACTCTTTACTGTCAAAAGCCTACTAAAAACACCATTGAAATTATTGTGCTGTTTTTGAGACTTAAGTGTGATACTTGAAATGAAAGCAAAATTTGCAATTTACATTACTTAGACGACATACTTATTCCACTTATATTAGTAAGAAGAGAGGTTTAAGATAGTGTTTCCCAACCTTTCTAATTTTTTTATGCCCCCCATACGTAATTTTTAATTTGTGTTCCCTTATGAAATATAAATAATAAGTTTTAAGAATAAATCGATATAAAATTATTATGAAAACATCGTAAGTAAAATTTCAAAACAATGAAAAACTGAAAATTCTGTTTAAATTCTCCCCCCGTGGGGCGTGGGCCCCACGTTGGGCAACGTTGGTTTAAGACCTTTGACCTTTAACCTTGAACGCCTAAAGGATAGAGAAAGAAATACATAACTATGAATTTTACGTAAAATCGAGAGCACATAAAGTTTTTCACTTGTAGTACAAGCCTTACACCTACAGCGATAGTAATAAAAACGGTACAGAGTAATTCACGACTTATAAATAAGTTATTACATTAGAAAAATAGAATAAAAATAATTTGGGAGTTTGAATTTGAATATACAGTGTATTTTTTTTGTAATTACCAGATTATAATACTATAATGCTCGACAAAGATATTTTTTTTTATTAAGTTATACAATCTTCGGGAGATTTTTGAAAAATTTTCGACCATTTAGAGCGTACTGAATATTAGGAATGAAACTGGTGAATTCATTAAAGTTTCGAGGTACGGGAATGATTGATCAAGCAAGGAAAATCAAAGATTTAGTACTTTGATTGCTTTACATTTGGCAACTTTTTTAACATATATCGGAGGGAGGCAGCCGCCCGTCCCTGCCCCCTCCTTGGCAGCGCCCTTGTGTAATACAATGCCATGGCGGGAACGATAACAACTACTTTTCTTTTATTTTAGGAAGAAAGGCGTGCATGAATGCATTTTTTGGCATGTTATTTAAGGCGAATGAATGTGAAGTAGACATCTGGTAATACTGCACTGTTCAAGGACATTTTTTTTTTTATTTTGATTTTCCCTTTATTATTGGAATGGGAAAGGGTTCTAACCCATACAGCCTCGTCATTAATAGTGCTTTCAATCTGTTCAAGGACAAATATTACCAAACCAAAAAAAAAATGTAGATTCACAATAAAAAGTTTGTAGAAATCTGTAGATAAATCTATCCGTAACTAGAGGCCGGTTTTTTACACATTAAATACAAAAAACGAGATCTTTTTTGTGCTTTCCGCATATTTTGTGAAAGCTAAAGAAACTCGCTGTTCGTATTTTATTACACACATTTTTTTTTTTTTTTGGTTTCGCGGAGAAAGTGCCTTATTACTACCGCCCAGCCTTCGTGGGGGGCGACTGATCGGTTATGCTGGGGTAACCGTGCCTTACGGCCCGGCGTTGAGCCGCCCGGATTTGATGGTGACCTTCAGGCGACCGCCAGGCCGAGTCCCTAACCCCATATACAACTTAACCTATGCACGGCCTACCAGCTAAAACTCCGCGGTGGCTCTCTTCGGCGCATTAGGGACGGCTGCGGGCTTCCTCTGACGTTTAAGTGTCTAGTCTGCGACCGCAGCCGCCCCTGCGCGGTGCCGCCTTACGGCCCGTCTCTTATGGGGGGGCACTGCCGTCCATCCCGGGGGTCAACCGACAAATGTGCAGAGATGCACAGAAATGCACTAGGGCGGACAGCCCCCTGCTGCCCGCCGACGACCCATTCATTCACATGTTTGTATAAGTAGTTGATTTTTCGTAAAATATTTTGATATCCTCAGATATAGGTAGCTTTATGGCTCATGTTAGTAGTTCGGTAGCTTGGTAGATTAATAATGTGTATACTCTTGAATATGCTACGTATGAGTTGGAAAATGCAAACTGCAGACGATCTGATTAACCCAAAAATCAATTACTTGGATCCAAAAAAAAAAAAAAAAATTCGATTCTTTTAATCGATATATAGTAATTAATCAATAGAGTGAATCGATTTTTCTATAACATCCATAAAATTCTTTACAATTATTTGAATGTATCAACCTAACCATAAGTAATGTAAATATTTACTTTAATTTTTTTCTGATTTAATTTCTACTCAAAAACTGTCTGTTGTTCCTGAAAAGCTTGGACAGCACTGGAAACTGTAAACTATATTTTTTTTTATGTATTTAATATAATCGAAACAAATATCTTTTTATACCTGATAAGAACTTTAATTCAATTGTAAAAATAACTTCGTTAAAAATTATAAAAATTCGCTTATTACAATGGTCTTTTTGTTTTCCATGATTGGGTTCGTATTTCGATCTTTTTCGGAATGAACCATCATCCCTAGCACATATTACAAAAGCAATTTTGCAAAGACCGGAGACAAAATAAAATAGAGTAGAATATACTGTATAATCTGTGGTAGTGTTACCATATTTACCAACTTTTGGGTAGATGTACTAACTACACTCATATATTATTTATTCTGTATCTACAAAGTTTTTTGGTTTATTGGTCTCTGGTGTTTTGCGTTTACAACTTGGTTTACGTACATTCTATAGTACATGTACATTTTGCAAAATTGTTGCTTTGTTTCGTTATTGGTGGTTGACCAAGGAATAAAAAATTACATTTGCAATTTACAATTCCCAAAAAAGTTCTGGGTCAATTGATATCTAACAGCAATGTTTATGTTTTTTTATTACCTTTGGCCGTTTTGGTTTACTAGTTAGGGCTAGGTTTTTTGCATGTGTGAACTATTAGTGGAGAGCATGTATTCTGGGCTAGTAACTAATATAAAAATTCGTTATTACAAGTTTCCTTATAACTTTCATGCTGTAGATATAATTTTATATCTTATATGATCTTCCGAATTTGTTGGACAGTCTTTCTTGGTAAGTACCTAGTTTATGAAGTATTAAACATATTCCTGACGAAAACTTAATAAAAAGTAACATATATTTTATGTATTTTTTGTAATTATTCAACGAATTTTGAAAGAGAAATTAAAATATTACAATTGATTTTTCAGGAAACGACCCTAAGATTTTGTTTAAAATGAGTGTTGTTAAAGTAAATCCAAAGCTATTTGGTACTTGCCGTTTATGTTTGGAAGATTTGGGGCAATATTTAATAGTGCCGAAGGTTCAAGAGCAAATCAAATATTGCTTTGATATTAATGTAAGTAGTTGTTATTTACTATTTCATTTAGGTAAATCAATTATTTATGTACTTTGCAATGGTTTAATACTTTTATATTTTATAGAAGTCATCTATTTATTAAAATCTATTATTACTTCCCTGTCAGGGTAAAATTTTATTTAATGCAGCAACAGTTGCCTGGCATTGAGATACAGTCTGGCAATATTGCCCAAACACTCTTTATCTCTTTTGCCAATTGGGTATATAGCATTTGATTTTTTATACATTTATCAAAAATAAATATCTCATTAAGCTTTATAATATGTTAAAACTTTCACATAACAGAAGAGAGGAGAATAATATATGGAACATTGTGGTATTGCCCACCATAAAGACACAGGTGTTTAAGCAAAAGATGGCAATCTTGTTATTATTATTATAAATGTAATAGTTTGTGTAAATGTTTAGACAGTTGTGAGAAGTAAAGGCAGGAACTGCATAGCAGATTGGACTATTAGGATTGGCACAAGCAGGGCCGTAGCTAGACTTGAATTTAAGGTAGGGCAGCTGTTATTACAAGCAGGGCGGAAATAAAAATGTTACTAGATCTGATCTGCTCTATTGATTTTTGGTTTCCATGACTTTTAAACGTGAGTAAAAAAAAATAATTTAATACGTAATTGTTAAGGTAATATACAGATTGTAACAAAATTCCCATAAATCTCGAAAGAGGGTTATTTCACCCATCAATACTAATTAATCTTACTGTACGACCAACTTCCAAATCATAAAATAAAAAACCCGCTGCTCCATATATTTTCATTGAGTAGTAATGTACAATTTTGTTAATTATTAAGGTAGGGCATTAGTATTTTAAGGTAGGGCATTGCCCCACAATCCCCCCCCCCTCTAGCTACGGCCCTGGGCACAAGGATAGACCATCCTGATGTGTACTAGAAATAGTTTGCACAAAGGGACTTTGGGATTAACTGTAACATGAGAGAAAATATAAAACTTCCTTTTAAACTTTTTATCTTTGAAAATGACACAGTGGTACTTTTATACTGGGAAGAGACCTTCACTTGGGCAAAGCTATAAACAACATCTAGTTTTAAATATGAATAACAGCCTTTTTTTAACCAATTTGGATGTATATTTCTCAGAAACTATGTTTCTGTTATATAATAAATAAAGTAGAAAATCAAACATATGATATTACTCCAATCTTGTTTTATTCTTTTAAGATTTGCAAACTAACTGGTCGCATAAGACATTTATGAAATGAATGAGATTTGTTATAAAGTTTATAGTTGTAATAGATTTTGCTCTTTGCTTATTGCAATCTAAGTGTAAAAGCCTATTCTGAAGGTGAAAATTCTTCATTAATGAAAAAATGTAATTAATTTTCCATCCTGGAATATTAGGACACAATTTTAATTAATGTAGGGGCTTTGCAACTGCTACGCTGAAGTCTTGGGTTAATTACCTGAGTTTGGTAAAGTGGTATTGGGGTTGTTGAGTTTGGAATTGTACCTGAAAAATTACTATAATAATTCTGCCTACATTAACTGGAAACAATGTAGATGGCGCAATGCAGGTTTAATTTTCTAAATCACCGTAGTGATCCATGACACCATCTGTACAATGCATCATCTAAAAATTATATTAATATTTAAACTATTATCCACAGAAACAAATACCGGTAATAAAAAGTTATCTATGTGTTAATTCAGGACATTGTATAATGATTTCTTATGTTTACGCGAATGTTAGACATTGAAATAAAACTAAAAACTATTTAAACGGATTTTATCGCGGTTTTTTTTATATTATTATTTCCTCCCGACGTTTCGAAGACTTTGCAGCCTTCATGGTCACGGGGGGGACTGAGGTGTTGTTCATCCGTAAAGTCAAAGTTACAATTTCAGGACATTGTCTAATCTAAATCTGTAAAATTTTAAGGGTTTTCATTCTAATAAAAATCCATGCTTTTCGTAAATTTTCGCATGCATTTGCAAGATTTATAGAGGAATACAAATTCTTACTCATAGTCCATATTATGCACTAATACTGCATATTTTATGACCATAAATTGATCTTGTTACAGGTGGAACCGTTTGATGGATTACCACAATTGTTGTGCAATGCATGTGAAGACACTCTAAATAAATTTTTTGAAACAAAGAAAAAAATTGTTAATAAACAGAATGATTTGATAAACAAGATCGAATTGAAAAATGTAAGTTGGTCATCAACTTTTATTTATTTTTTTTGTTGGAATTTTTAATGACTTATAGAATAAAGTGATCTTAACATTTTATTTGCTATGGGAAGTCCAGATTTTTTATTTATTTTAACATATTACCATTGTATTGAGGACTAGCATTTCACAGTTTTCACATAGCCTCAATCATCGTCACGTACGGTATCCTTATTATTATATAGGTACTAGATTTTACTTCTGGCACCACCCGCATATAGAAACTTAAAAAAAAAGTTTTTTTAGCCTGACAAGGGCTGGCTTGTATAAACACACCGGACTCTTGAGCGTGCGCTATAGACGCTCGCGAGTTGCGACCCTTGAAAATTTGCGACCGTGCTGAGGGTAACCTACTAACGGGTTGCGAACCTCGGCTCAGGCCGATCACTGGGAAAGGAAGAGACATCAACGATTATGGATGCGCGCAGTCGGAGCGAACTAACAATCTATCCATTATTACCGTATTCGTTGGCATGCGGGGGTTAGGGGGTATGAGGAATGCGGCGATGTCCTCGATAGCGAGGACAATAGCGCTCTTGTGGAGTGCAACAGTTTCAAGAACTCGTTTTTACTATAAATAGTCGAGAGTGATATCGTCCTCTGGGTCTGAACTGAACACGGCCGTCTTCATTAAGCGTTGTTAAAGAGAGTACATAATATAGAACCGTTCCCATAGCACAGTACTGGATTTTTTCCGGTGTCCGTCTTTGTTGTAATACCGAATATTGGAAATGAGAATGCTGATGAGGGGATGGTATCATTTGAGTATTTCTATGCTATCAGAATTTGGATTGCAGTTCCATATTTCTTTATCTTGGTGCCCTCTTATCTTTCTTTTTTGTTTATTTTTCTCTGGAATCAACTTTTTTTTAACTATATTGAGGGAAGAAGAAGTTATATTATTTGTAACGAACACTGAATTTTAAGTTGATCACCAGCATACTTTATCCTTAAAACTTTAATTAGCTGTTAAATATATGCTTTGAGTCAATAAGGGATAGTCAGGAATACAAGTTGGCATTTTAATTGTTTGATTAAGATTCATAATTAAGGTTCCACAGTGGAACGGATCTTGAGCTTCGGGTTTGACTTCGCTGCAAACCTTCCCAATATTCGCCATGTTCCTTTAGGATGGCCGTAGTCTTCCTTGCCTTGTATATTCCAATCTCTTGGCTGGTTAGAATTATAGTCTGGACAATCTATTTCAACTTGCAGCGCCTGATCTGCTGGTTGCTTGAGGTTTCATGGCAGAATTCTCATCGCTGGTAGTTCGAGACTTTCTCAGGCTAGTGACTACCGATGATTGGGCTAAGGTATCGGATTACAAATACGTAGAGCTGATGCGCGATGACTGATTACCTTTAATATTTTGTACCCGTATATTGGACCTGAATATCCTAAGCTTAACGCTTTGGGTTAGCTTACGTGACTTCCATACATGTCGCAGTAGCGTAAGATTTGCTCGTGCCTTGGTAATCCGTGAGATGATGTTTTCTGCTCTTTCCGTTTCCGACACAATTACGCTGAGGTATTTTAATTGAGGACTTGTTCCATTACCTCAGTGCTAATTAGCAAAGGTACTGTGTTTGTCACTCCGGATCGCATCTCTAGAGTCGTCCTAGTATTAAGCTATCGAGCTTAGATTACAAGTTGGCGTGTCTGTTGTTTAGCAGACAAAGATCATCGGCATAGTTTAACCCCCGACTTATCACAGCATTACGCCGTCCTTAGATAAAAAAACGTCTATGAATAATGGGGTAGATCTTTTAAGTAATCCATAATGTCCCACTATTTCACGGAGCTTGTCAAATTTACGAAGCATGATTCCGTCCAGAGCGATCAAAAAGAGAAGAGGTGATCGAAAATCGCCTTGCCAGACCTCAACGTGCATGACTATGTCAGCAGAAATAAGGCCATTGTCAGTGACGCAGCAAGAGTAATTTTTATAGATAGCTTTAAGTAATCCCACAATTATTAAAAAAATATATAAATATTAGCAGCTGGTATCTCAGCATCTGCTTCTGCTAGGGGTAAAGGTAAAGCGTGCAGACTTTCCGATAAGAAATTCGTGTCCATATTTTCATGCCATAGTTTGTCAGTAAATTAGTGATCGGCCCAGTTTGTTTCTGTTTCAGTTTCTAAATACAATCATGTTAAATTTGCACTACAACAGTGCGGCAAAAAAAATTAATAACTTGCTTTAAATGTAAGTCCTCGACAACACATCATTTGTATTGGCTGCATGACTGTGCGCTTCTTACACGCATAACCAATAGGGACCCGCATCGGTGACAATAAATTTCTTGACGCTGCAGTCAACTAAGTATTTCTTCTGTCTATGTAGAGGATCATTAGCGGTGTTGATAACCTATCATAAAATGAATTATCGACTTGCGAGCTTGGTTTTGAAATTTCAAATATCTGTTTTGGCTAATAAATATATTGTCTTTGTTACAGACAGAAACACAACATTCACAAGAAACGGATTTACCTCGGCTAACCGATAGTACAAGTGAACCGTCTAAACCGACAGTGGCTAAGTGTAAACAAATAGTGTTATCATTTTCTTGTAGTAGACTAGACCAACCATCACAATGCACACCTGCTCAAAACAAAAATCATACAAAGAAATCTGTGTCATGGTTATCACATTACAAAAAATCATTTGCGTGCAGACTATGTAATTATTGCAGCCTCAAAAAACATAATATGCTTAAGCATACACGCAATTGTCACAAGACTTTAAGAGCGAAACATGAACACATTCTAAAGAACAATTGCAAAATAAAACTCGATAAGTTAGACAAAATACCGAACATTACTGGCTTGAATGATATTGTTGTAATATCTACTGAAAAAATTGTGCAAGATATTGATAAAAGCTACTTTATAATTTATACCCCAAAGGTCGTTAACAGATTGGTAGAAAAACATAATAAGTCTGATATTTCAGATGATGAATGTAAGGTAAAAAAGAAGCGAAAGATTTCAAATGACTCATTAGAATCTAAAATTGAAGATCAACAAGATTCTGTAACTACAAAGGATTTAGAAAAAGACAGTATTAACGGAGATTGTATAAAAATTGATGATTCTTCTGATAATGCATCAGAGAAAAATTGCAATAGTGGACAAGAAAAATCTAATTTCAATGACGCAGTTACTTTGCAAAAAACAATACAAACATGTACAGCAGAAGATCATAAATTTAAAATACAAAATATTATATCCATGTGCCACAATAAATATAAAAAGAATATTGATCTTCACAAAATGCACAGGACCCAACAAAATAATCCAGAAATTTCAAAGTCACAGCTTAAACATAAAGTTCTAAGTATAGGCAGAAAAATTATCAATAAACAAGGTTTTAACTGCACTGGTTTGTTAAGATACATGGAACACCGGAATTTAGAAATTGTGTGGACACCAAATACGTCAAATTTTAATTCAGACACAAATTATGTAAGAATTATGACAAAGTTAAGAGGAAATGTGGTCGACGAGGACGACTTAGGTTGGAAAATGATTCCAGTAAATCAAGTATTGCCTACAATTTCTAGGGAGTCCGCTATGCCCAAAATATCCCAAGTATTTTATAGTGATAAAGGTGCAAATTGGAAAGTAGATACTAAAAGTAAACTTCTTAATAAAAATCCTGTGGCTAACCCAAAACAATTGCCTCGGAAAACTTTAGCAAATGAAAAACACAATGAGTCAGTACCACCTAATTTAAATCAAACTTGTCTAAATGATACACAGCATACTATATCCAACTCAATAGAGTCATCAGGCAATGAATCTAGTATGCCTGATATTAGTGCTAGATCAGTAGCTACACAGGAAACTTTCGTAAACCAACAAAATAAAAATGCCGAAAATAAAAAGAATGATGTACTGCCATCACAAAATAATACAGATAATGACACTGAATTGACTACTGGTAGAATAAAAGTAAAGCCACTAGCTGAACTATTGTCTAAAGAAGGTTTGATGAACAGATTTATTGTTGAAAATCCTACTGTTTCTAACTCTGCAAGCGATAATAAACAATCTAAGATGATTACATGCTTGGTGCAGACAAATGACATTCAAGCAAGGCACTTAGTCCCTCCACCGAGTTATTTGACTGCATTAAATCATATTAATTTAGCAAGTGCGAGTCATATGAACCTTATAAGACCGATTATCCAACCCAGTCAGGTATTACAAACAATTGACAATACCCAAATAAGTTATCCAGTTCCGGCAATTATTCAACCAATTCAGCCAAGCCAAGCCACATCAACAAATGAGATAAACCAAAACGTGCCATCCAATCAAAAAATTCAATTGAACCCGATGCCTCAAGTAAGCGCAATGGAAAGAAATAACATGTCAACTGGAAAAGCAACATATTTTGCACCTTCAACGCGAACTGAATTTGTGATAATGGATACTGTAGAATTACCCTCTGTAAAGACAAACTCACCAATTCAATATTTAGAAAAATTACTTCAATCACACAACATCTGTTTGTTAGATCAAACAAACAAAGATTCGTCACATTACTTTGTTTGTCTCATTAGATTCAAAGTTCTGTATAAACAGGACACAACCGAGGACCCAATTCTTTTGTCTTTATCATTATTTTGTCATAAAAACAAATTTTGTATAAAAGTAAAAAACATGAACCAAGAAAATATTGATATATCTAATATCTCTGCAAGCTGGCAATGGGAAATAATTAAAGTGTTTAAAGGGGAGGTTGCTAACAAAATGTTGCAAAACGCCCAAAATGTCAATCAAGAGACGTATGAATACGCAAACAGATTTGTGACGTTACTGAAGAGTATTAACTATATAAAAGTATGATTTTTGATAACCAAAGCTGCGGCGAAACTTTGTACGACTAAAATTATGTACAAGCAGAGTTGCTATTATTCTTATAAGAGGTTAAATATTGGCAAAACTCGAGAGGCGTAAAGTTCGATATGTGTAACTTCAGACAGGCCATGAAATTGTTTCTACCACTGATATATCGGTGTAGCATATTGCTACAGATATGGTTTGGATTAGTTTTTTAGGATCGATCGCCTGCTTAAACCCTAAAATCGGGATAAATCACTGTTGGCCCAACTTAAGAAATACAATATTACCCAGGTTCTTACGGCATAAATAGTAAATTCCAACAGGTTGATTGGATTAGAGAATTAAATTGTAAGAAGAAGAAGTAAAAGGATTATGAAATGTTATAAGTTTAATTAGATTTATAACGTTGCGAATGACGACTAAGTATGAGATACTATAGTTAGTTATTGTTAGTTTTGCTGTATACCTACAGAAATTTACCTACTACTAATGCTTAAGTATTGCTATGATTTGTATATAAAATGTTATGTGTTTACTGCGGTAAAACGCGATGATTATAAATCACAGGGTAAAGAAATTAAATTTTCATTGAGTACTGTAATATAATAGAGAACACAATATATTGACGTGATTTACGTATTGGTTTTATTACGGTAAACCTGATTACACCACGTCAGGAATATAGAGATGGTTATTAGGTTAATAAGTGAGAGACGAGAAACAACTGCCACCGAGGCTCTCCGTAACAATGTTAAGCTTTATATAACTAAACGGAGGGCTCCTCGGTTTCTTTAATTGCACTATAGGTTTTGTTTTTTTTTTCACCCTGCGAATTTTATTCACCTCGTTCTACGCTATTTTGAAATAAAGAAGGGAGACTGATTGTAATTATGCTATGTCTAATTTTATTTAATCATTTTATCACATCTATAATTATTATTCTCACTATCCCAGTGTCCATATTGATGTAACATCTAACAATACATCTTTAGGATCAGAATGTTTGTGGAACATGAAGTATCCTTGAATTTGTGCGGGACTGACTTCCTTTTTCATCTCCATGACCCTAGAAAAAAAAAATGATGAGGAAATATAAAACATTAAACGTTTACCGCAGCTCTTAAATTTTGAATGGTACTACATAATGTCAGGCGCGCTTATAAGTGTGGCTACAGTAGAGGGTTAAAACACATACGCTGTGTATTACGTCCTTGATAAAACAGAATAATAGTTATGTTGGCCAATAAATATACTCGTAGCGCTAATTTTCACATGCTAGGTCTGTGACGTCATTCTCATTTTGGGTTTGACAAGCGAGAGATAATAAGCCTAAAGAATGATCAGTTGCACGAGTGGTAATTGCTTAGGCGCTGCAGTCAACGCATTAATTATGATCTCTCTAAATATTACCTTGTAGCAAAAGTTCGTGCGAGTTCGGCAGCTTGCTCGCCTTTATAAAATCTTAAGAACATAAGTTCCACTTGCTCTTGATCACAGTATCCAACAAATTCTTTCATGTCTACCCGTCCAGGTCTGATTAAAGCTGGATCTAATCTGTATAAATAAATTCCTTAATATTCGAAATTTAAGAACACAACTGTGTAATTAATTATTGTTATATGTTGCAATTAACCTTTTTGATTTTATTCCAAATTGGATATAAATCTCGGTACATATAAGTTATAGTCACAAGATAATATAGGTATTATTAATTATCAATGGGTCTGAGTAGTGAATGATATTTTAAAGTAAGGAAAAAATAATATTAAGTTTCATTACAAAAGTTGTAATTATAAAATTGTATAGAAATTTAGTTGTAGATTAATTTCAGGCTGTATTTCTTAAAAAATGTTTATTCATTATAATTTTTTGATTGTTAGTTATTCTTACTAATTGTACAAGCTGTAATATTATGGGTTACTTTGGCATTAAAACGGAGCAATAATACGATGTATGAGAAAATCTTACCTCTCCAAATAGTTTGTTGTCATGAACACGATCCGAGCTTCTGTAGAAGCAACACCGTCAAGGCAATTAAGTAATCCACTGAATGTAACGCGGTTTAATCCTTCATAAGCAGCTTTTTGTTTAGGAGTGTCTTCACGGGACACAAAAGCTGCATCTATGTCTTCCAATAATATGATGGATTGTTGAGGCGCAACGCTGTAAAATAAAATGTACGTGCGATAATAGCTTGTTTTTAGTACATTGTTCTATGTTGGGGCTTTTAATTTACCCTGGATTTATCAAGTTCCATGATAATATATACATCTATAAAACGTACTAACGTTCCTAAGTAAATTACGAACTTTAAGTCCCTCTTTCTTAGAATTCATAGGTTGAGCGCTATCTCCTGTGGAGTTTAAGCAAACAATGTCAGTGCGTCCGTGCAGGCTAGATTTGTTATAACAAAAGGAAACAGAAGTTAAAAAATGAGCCTAACAACAAACCGACATAACACACACTTGTGTTTTGTGTAGCTGGGGCATATCAGTGAAATCACATCTGTTGTGTCAACCGCATGATCGTATCGTTATATTACCATACTAACATTTCTGACATGTGGCAAGCCGCACCGCTGGCTAACACTTTGTTATGTCGTCGCAGTCAGCGCGTGAAAATAACGCTGGAATAATATTAGTTTCACTCACCTCAAAAGATGATTAAGCCTGTCATCCGTCAAGCCTCTTTCAGATAAGTTAAGGACACAGATGTTGTACTCTAATTGACCTGCTAATGCCATTATGAACGAGGATTTTCCACATCCAGGTGGCCCATATAGTAAATAACCTGCATAAAAATGTTCTTTGGTTAGCCAACAAAATATAAAAATTAATGAATGAGAAAAAAGAGGCGTGTAGAGGGCAAAAGAGGTAGAAGGAGGTGAGCATCGTGCAATCACGCGGTCGATTTACGAAAGGAATAATTCAAAACCTTCACAAGGTAATAAACCGGCATTTGTGAATATTTTGTTACCTAAATTCGTATTTTTAAAAGGATATACGAATAAAGGCGATAAATATAATTCCCGTGTATTTTTCGTAGGGGCATCAGCCTTGCAAAATCTATTAAGATAAACAATTTTTTTTTATTTATACTATATAAATCTGAAGAGTTTATGTTTTTTTTGTTTGAACGCGGTAATCTCAGGAACAAAGGTAAACCAACTTGAAAATATTTTCACTAATAGGCTACTTTTTATCCCGGAAAAATATTTATTCCGGATTTTTTTTTTCACGCGAGTGGAGCCGCAGGCAAAACCTAGTGGTAAATAAATGTTATGTATCATAGTTACATGTGACTTCAGCCATAGCCTGATTTGAAAGGTACACTACTTGTCCTATAATGGCAAAATAATCACAGCAACAAACTTAATGCAAATAGTTTACTGGTAGCTTGTATTTTTCAAGAGGTCTAGTCTTAAAATAGACATTTATATATTTTTTTGCGACTTTTTAGTCTATGTATTTGTATTTAAGCGGCGATAGCCTAGTAAGCGGCGATAGCCTAGTTGGGTGTGGAACGGACTGCGAAGATGAATGTCCGCAGGTTCAAATCCCAAGGGCACACACCTCTGACTTTTCTAAAATCATGTGTGTATTCTTTGTGAATTTATAGTTCGCTTTAACGGTGAAGGAAAACATCGTGAGGAAACCTGCACATCTGAGAAGTTCTCTATAGGAATTTCGAAGGTGTGTGAAGTCTACCAATCCGCACTAGGCCAGCGTGGTGGACTAAGGCCTAATCCCTCTCAGTAGTAGAGGAGGCCCGTGCTCAGCAGTGGGCAAGTATATAATACAGGGCTGATATTATTATTATTATTATTATTTGTATTTAATTTTATGCTATGTTTAGCATTATTTAACGCATACGAAAATCTAGTCTAGACACAATAAATTCGGAAGATATCCAAATAAAATTTATACAAAGTATATGGAGTCAAAACTTGCCTCTTCTATATGGAATGCCTCGCTCCGTATACCATTGTGGATTCTTTATAAAATCTAAACAATCTGTTAAGATTCGGTCTGCCAATCCGGCACGTAGGACGACGCTTTTTATAGGGCGGCGTCGTCGTGGGTGTCCAAAGGGCCTCCATTCTGATCCCATGGCTGTATACATTATGGTCATGCCTTCATGTTGTTTTAGGGCCATAGTTCTTGCTGAAATAAATGATAAAGTGGTATTTTTGGTTCCAAGATGTGAGAGAAGCAAGCCTATTCACATATACCAGCTCCAGGGTGATACAAGCAGATCTATGCTTGCTAGCAGATAAAACAATATCAAGATTGAAATATTTTCCATCTTGAATTATATCATCTATCTTTAGCAGTTCCTGTATAAATTATGAGTGAATCTACATACATAGTTATATAAAACAGACAAGTAACATTTTTTTATAGTAACAAATTAAATTACCATCTTCAAGTATGTCATAATACAACTGCTTGTTCCGACCAAATGCTGTTAATGTGACTGTTTCCCAAGGGATGCCCATATGTAGATCCAGTGTTTGTTGTTCTCTGGTTCTGTCAACTTTTATCCATGTTCCAGCATATCTGAAATGTACCATGTGGTACTTTGCCATCAATTGGAAAATAACTTTTTATTAAAATAGAAGTTAGGGTGATTGAAAAATAGTGTACAATTTTTAATTGCCCAGAATCTATATACAATATGACTAATAAGGCTTCATACAAGGCAAAGGTTTAGGTAATGGTACCTAAACCTTGTGTGTAATTTATGGAAATTACACCATATTTTCCTAATTATAATTATGTAGATGGTATACATATTCCTAATCCTGTTTGTACATATAAGAATATTATGAATTTAATTCTCATATCATTAACAAGATTGTAAGTTAATATTAAAAAATAATACAATTATTAGATGCTGTCTACCTACCTACAATAGCTTATTTTTATTCAGGATATTGAAGAGAAAGCCTGATTATAAACTGGCATTCTGGCAGTCTATAGCAGAGTTCAGACTCGTGGGCAAGCTGTTGACAGATTTCAGCAATATTTATATGTATCTGTAGATTGTTATAGGTGATTCAATGGGAGTATAAGCAATGTTAGATGTCTGTGAGTTTTTTATTATATGGAATAGTAATTCACACTGACCTAAAAAAATGTTGTCCAACACTAGGAATGAACTCATATTTGGTTTTGATTTGACCCGTATCTCTCTGTTCGAAAGACGTTTCGACACTCAAATGCTGTGTTTGCCTCGCACCTTTTTGCGTTATCCACTGTAGTAACCACTGATAGGATTTGTCTCTACATGGTACTTCAAGGGTGATCATGCAATGCCTTCGAAATAAGACCATAGATGTCTGAAAACCTTTTCGTAATATTGCCGCCCCCGCTCCAACCCCGAATAAGCCGAAACCAGCTCCAAAGTAAGGGTTTTGCGATAAAGCACTCACGTAATCGGCGATAGTCATTTTATGTTTTATTTGTAGAAACGTTTAAAACGATTAGTATTCATGTAAAAACTAAGATACTTATTCTCAAACTTTATTATTTGGTATTATGTTCTTGCATTTTAGAGTTTAATCTAGAATCTAGCGATTTCAATATTACCTCCTATCAGGGGCATGGACGGGACATGTCAATGTTAAAGTGACAGCTGATTTTTTTTTTTATTCTTCCTTAGACAAAGTCTTTCGACCATACTGCCTAGTCTTACGTATGTATCACAGCTGATTATTCTGAGTGATAGGTACCAAAGAGAATTATAATATATATGGAAAGATAGGTACCCTCAGATGTTTTTTTTATTTATTCATAGCCATGGCCGGTATCCATGATACATGCAAAAAACAAGTAAACTTTTATGGGCCGGGCATATACATCCGGAATGACGTTAACGTTATAAAAAGCCAAAATACTCTAAAGTCCATTTAGTTAATTATCAACACGTCGTTGACTACTTAAAAAAAAACACATAGAAAGGAAAATAAACTAAACATAGTAGACAATTTTTTAAATGCAAAGAAAAAAATAATCCAAATAAAAATCGAGTAAATTCTGGGTCCTGTAATTTATGAAGGAAATATACGTTTACATTTCTAATCTCATAAAATTGATATTTACATCCACTTATTAGCGTTAAAGAGGTAGATATGCCATTAGAATGGGGACGTTTACAAATAACACGCGTAAATGACAATCATTACCTATCTCTTTGTTCCTACTGTCTAAACAGGAGCCTTATTCTCTATCCCGCACGTTATTTTGACAGTGTGTAACAAGCACGTAACACAACGCATCATGTTTAGGACTATAGAAATTTGGCTTACAGAATACCATTCCACACACATTTCTCGAAGATAACATGACACGGCCGCGTTACGCGTTTACACTATCATACAGAATAAGGGCCCAGGGCCCTAGTTTCGTAGCTAGGTAATGGGCCATTCATAAATTATTTTACACGAATTTCACGGATTTAAGTAAGTAAATGTTTTAACAATAGCGATCACATCCATCCCTATTCTAGATTTATTACAGAAATGTTACTGTCAAGTGTCAACAACACAAAAATGGCGAAAATAAAATTGAACTAGAATTGAATAACGTTTCTTTTGAAAAAAAAAAAAACTTTTAAAAGGAGTTCTATCAAAAGAACATAAATATTTTCTAAAAAGTATTCTATGAAGTATTAAGTATGAACTATGTGTTTTTCGCAGCTATGTTCGCGTGATAATCTTCTCCCGCTACAAAAGACCCGAAACGCTATAGCGAGTTATAGCGCAATTTGAACGACACCAAATTTTTAAAAAAATTACCTGAATAATAAGCAGCCCATAATTATTATTTGTGACCATATTCTAGCCTACGCCAAATTTTATCTGAATTCGTTTAGCTGTTTCTGCGTCTGCATCTAACTAAAATCCGAACATTTTCAGATACCTAATTTCGTAGGTATTTATAATATTAGAAAGATAAAAAAAATATTTTGTCTAGAAATATGAAGTAAGTACTTACATCTTGATTTTCGTTTGCCTACTGCAATTTAGAAAAAATAAACCCCAATAAACATTTCTGTCGAATTTGAGTAGCTAATTTCTAATAATATTTCGTAACTTCTGAATAAGTTAACAATGCCAATACAGTCCCCTTAAAGATTGGAGTAGATTTAGGCAGTGTCCTTTCAAACTTTTCCCGTTAACTTTCAAAAATGATTCTTTCATACAAACCTTACCTTAACAATTATTATTAGGCCAATTTTGTCCAGTAATAGTAGAATAGTATAGTAATACCCAGGGTATATCTAGGTGAAAAGACTAGGTACAACCCTTTTTTAAACCTAGGCATAATAAGTATGACGAAATTTTAAAGGCAGAAATATCCATGATTATTAATTATTTTTACATTTTTCTTTCAACTGCGAGAACTAATCACTAACTAGACGTGAATTTAAATTCTTTACTTGCCAATACTTGTTTAGTTACCCAGATTAAAGCCGAAACAAATTGTATGAAAATGGACCTTGAGCTACCACCTTAAGTCAAAAATAATTGAACACACGCTAAGTACTTACTTAGGTTCAAAACATTAAAAATGTGGGGAAATTTGCGTTTACGCTGACTATCTAGTTAAGATAATAATAACGCATTTAGTTGGAGTACTTACTCTGCTTTGTCATAAATTTAAGACATGCAATATTGGGAGGTTCCAGTTCTGGAGTTGAATAGCGATAGTCGAGACCTACCCCTGGAATTTCGGAACTTACGTTAAGGTATTTTATATTTAAGCATGGGAAGTATAATATGGATTTTATTATCGTAAATCAAATAGGTACTTACTATATTTTATTACTAATTACTTAGTACTTGAAAAATTGTATTCATAATTCTTGTAAAAAATATCTGATTTCTTTCTTACTTATATTGTGAATGCCAAATTTTGTAAAAAATTTTAGAAGCGACACTAGCGATCGTGATTGTTTTACTGAACCGACCATAAGTAGGATAAAGATAAATAAGTACATAATTTACTCTGTTAATCTTAAGCAGTATTATTAATAAAATATAATATTATCAATATTATAAAATTAAATAGATAGGTATATTTTGTAACTGCTTCTTCGTTTTTAACTGATTTAAAAAAAAAGGAGGAGGTTCCCAATTCGACTGTTTTTTTTAAAATCGCATTTAGTTTCTGCAAGAATTATGTATTAGGAATGTGCTCTTTGTTAAGTATTTGTATATCCCGATCTCATGATTGTTAATTTATGAACTCATGGGTGTATAACGATACATCTCCCTTTCCTTTATAAAATGGTTTGATGTAATGCGGTGCGGGACACGCGACCCCTATCGTTGGGCCAGCACCACGCCTGTTGTCTTATTATTTGAGGCATTTGTTATTTTTATATTTTTTTTGGAGCACTCATAGAATAGTATTATAGCAATAGAATAATTTTAAAAAATCATATATATGTTTACGTTACGGCATAGTCTATTTAAGTACCTACACATTATTTACTTTTAATTAGGTAAGTTATTAAATACTTTATCTGTTTCACAAAATATAGTTTTACATCACGTCTCTGGCTGCATTAATAAAATCCGTTCTCTTATCGAGATGTAAGTTTGTATTGGAGGTAAAATTGAGTTTTTGGCGCATTACGGCATCGGCCCGAAAGTTTCAAAGATAGTCCCGATATATCTAAACATAATAATTACAATTTCTTAAGAGTACTAGGGAATATATACGTTCGAGCTATGTGTGCTAGAATAATTCACTAACAGTATCACTTCAGCCTCGTGTAGACAGATCTGCATGGTTAGAAATGGGAAGTGGAAAATTTCACATCGTAATATGACGCACTACGCACATTTTTCGTGGAAACACGCCCTAATATTAGCTATGAATATGTTATTAATTGAATAACACACTGATCAAATTCGGTAGGTAATTAATGACATTAGCATCTTAAAATCTATGTAGCTACGATACGATAAAAATGATTTCTATCTTAACATACGTACTTACAATGATGAGTTTAAAACAAGAACTAATAATCGCTTTAACAGTGCGAAAGTTTGTGTACCAGAAGGATATCTCGGAGCATTGTCGACGACGTGTTATGCCTTCGGTTTTCCTAGGCAGGCATGTTGTCGATGCCAATTCGCAAATACTACATTTCACTAGACTGGAACTGCCATATAGCTGTTTTATAAGCGTTAGGTATTTACATACATAGTTATATTCATACAGCTATAGCATAATATTATAAGATATCATCAACTTAACCATCTTAATATTATGCAAAAAGGTATAAGGGACAGAAAGGTTACCTACGCTTTCAAGAGTATAGCACAGGTTATTTTATCGGTGTATGTTCTACTTTTACAATAATTATTAGTGTTAGCCGGTTTACAATCGGGTTCATACATAAGACTGATTTTGGAGTCTATGATATTCCAAATGGAAGGGATATTGAAAAAACCGGTTAACCGACTTATGGATCTCTGATCCTAACTAAAACAATTCTAAATCATTATTTAAGTTCTTTTTGTTTTATAGATCAGAATCTGGAACTAATTTAATTTTGGTAATACAAATGGTTTTAAAAGACAGTATTATCTCATCATGTTCTAAAAATGGTAACCAGCTGATGGTGTATGAAATGAGTGAAACTTTTGGTGGATACTGGGGGCCTTTGTCGGACTCTCTAATAATGCGAGATCGTGCCAATGACACAAAGTTTTATACATTGAAAACTACTCAGTCGACTGAACCCAGGTACATGAAAACACGGTATCTATTATGAATAGTTTATTATTTTCAGTACTTATTATCTATTTCTTTTGCAATTGATTTAATTCAGCTGTGTAGATCACATATAGTATTTAGTACGTCTCATTTGATATCTACTGTGAGTTGTGAATGTTCATGGATGACCAAGATCACTTTTCATCGAAGGACTTACTATGCCCTCTTTTACTTTTTAATTTTTTAATTAATAGCGTCCCGACTTTTTCCCTTATCAAGGGTAAACCAATGTGTAAGCTGCACACACTTCGCCAGCTATTTTAGGTTTCATGTGATAGGGAGCGAGCCTATTGGCAATTACTGACCATAATTCCAGGTTCCTTTAGCGCGGTAACCTAGCACGTAGGTACCAAAGCAACATAGCTATAAGATAAAAATATTCTAATTTAAAAAATTATCACCGTAAAGATTAATAATTTTCGTAAGTGGGTACAAGCATATTTAATTAGCTTAGTTGTTTTTCAAAAACCACGTAAGTACAGGTTGGCGTAAAGATGGCGTTAATAGTTTGCAAGAATTCGCACTGTAGGTATTTAAAATATTAAAGTTTTAATCCTCTTCTGATATATACTTACTGATACATTTTAGTTCTGTAGAAACCGAAGAATATGATGAGACCACTGAAACTACTACAGAGACTGTGGATTCCAATGTTACCATCGCACCGGATGATAACGCAAAGTATATAAAAGTGGAATTACCAATAATGAATGTTTCGGGTAAATTTATACCCGGCGAGGTTTCTCGGAAGAATGTTTATGATATTGATGATTCTTTCGACTCTCTGTATGATGTTACACCTCGGTAATTATAATAATATAAAACTAAAAAAATATATCGTACTATAAACTTACCTACTTATTTGAATTATAATTGAAGAATAAAGTATTATTGTAGAAGAACGTGGGTTAAAATTATTGTTCAGTAATAAACATTAAAGTAATGCTTAAATTAAAGTACAGATATTATTATAGGAAAATAGATATACATCACACATACATCACCCCTTTATCTCCGAAGGACTAAGCAGTGGTGCAACTAGGGCACCCAG
Source organism: Manduca sexta (assembly GCF_014839805.1). Classification (NCBI taxonomy): domain Eukaryota; kingdom Metazoa; phylum Arthropoda; class Insecta; order Lepidoptera; family Sphingidae; genus Manduca; species Manduca sexta. Next base: position 7,459,254 of record NC_051142.1, on the reverse strand, counting down.
TTTTTCCCGTGTGTGTTCCTTCACATGATGTGATAGGGAGTGGGCCTATCGCCATATCAGGCACAAATTCTAGACTTCGGGTAAATATTCAGAATAAAAACCCAGTATCACTAGTCGGACCCGCGATTGGAACCCAAGACCTCACGGCGGCAGTCTCTTTATTATACCCTGGCGTAAGTAATTGATTTCTTACGTTTTTGACGTTTCTTCTCATTACTTTTATTAGCCGGGGTATGTCCTACGATACCAGCATCATACCGTTGGTCCAATTCTCCCTAAAAAATACTGATGTACAGCAAAAGGGCGGTGAAGATGATTATAAATATAAAATGAACTACAATTGGAAACCTGTAACTCCAGATGACAGGTATGCCCTACAGTTGTATGTTATTTTTAGAAAATTGGCCCGTGGCGATCTCGACTGTCCACAATTGGTTGATAAAATCCAAATAAATAACCCTGCTAAAATCCCCCCAAAATTAAAATATATTTTGTTTGAGATTATCCAAAATTAATTTCGGTAACATTGTTCCATTAACACATTGGCAAGATAATAATTAATAATTTTCATAGTCTACCCATTCGTAATTGGAATGTTAGTCGGCTAACATGATGGTTGCGCTAAACTCGACCTATTTATATATTATTCATAGCAATAAGGTCGAGTTTCGCGTGTTTATCGTTTTGTCGCTACACGCGGAACTGTCATGTTAGCCGGCTAACATTCCAAGCACGAAAGGGTATTTATATCTATATACAATAAAACTTATTTTAAAAATAAAATTCTGCTACACCTCAATGTTGTGCGGATGTATCACATGTACTCTAATGTTATATTGCGTTATGTAATAATATTATGTTAGGTTTCTAATTTAAATAATTGTTTTCTTTATTTTTTTATAATTTCTGTCTAATCTTGTTATTGTGCATGTCGTGGCCTTGTAATTATAGCAACGTATAAATTAACAATAGCGGCGATAGCCTAGTTGGTTGTGGAACGGACTGCCGTGACGAATGCCTATAGGTTCAAATCCCAAAGGCACACACCTTTGACTTTCTTAAAAAAATATGTATGTTTTCTTTGTGAATTATCGCTTGCTATAACGGTGAAGGAAAACATCGTGAGGAAACCTGCATACCAGAGAAATTCTCTATAGGAATTTTTGAGGGTTTGTGAAGTCTACCAATCCGCTCTAGGCCAGCTTGTTGGACTAAGGCCTAATCCCTCTACCTACTAGAAATAATAAAGGGCTGATATTATTTATATACATATAAATTAAGAATAAGTTTTTAAGTGCAAATAGTATTTATCAATATAAAAGTATGTCATGTTGGTGGTATTTAAATAAATAAATATTTCTATATAATTTCACAATATTATTCACATTGTTACACGGTTTATGTCCTGCAAAATATATAAGATAGGTAAATAATCAATTATTGTGTGTAGGAGTACAATGTTCACTGTTCAAATGAATGCTTCCCGTCTTTTACGCATTGGACGATTTACAGTAAAACAAATATTAAATTTAACACATTGTTTATTTATTTAAATTTGCGGTAATAACAATTTATTACAGGTTATTACTATCAAGTCGATTTGTGAAAAAAAATTCGTATAAACAGAAATACAATGCAAATAATCGTCTTAATTTTAAAACAAAAAAGCCGTTTCTTGCGACATACAGAAGACATTCTTACATAAAGAAGTTAGTTCCTATTATAACATTAAAGTTGTATTTAAACAATATACACATATTAAATAGTATGCCGATGTGTAGGATCAAAAAATATAAAACGTTTATTTTGGAATTTAGATTACATTATCGAATTTACACGTGAGGCAAAATGAAATTTATGTATACTTAATACAAATATATTACACACGTCGGTCGGTACTAGGTGTAATAATAATATTTTGATTATGTTTTCAGACCATTAGCGATAACGCAACATGTTTTGGCTAATTTCACAAAAGGATTTACAATTGGAAATTCGTCATTAGTACATAAGGAAATACCAGGAAATATTTCGTGGGACTTTATTGATGATCTCATGAGATCGTTTCGTAAAACAGCACCGACTAAAAGAGTTACACTAACAACCTTACAAATTTTTAGCAATACGTCCAATTTATTTCAGAATATCTTAGATACAAAGCACATTTCTAGCGGTAAAGTAAATTGATTCTATGGAATACCTACGATTTGTTCCCCTAACTGTTAGCAAATTAACATATTACTTATAAATTATCATTAATTTAGAGGCTTACTTTAATAAAAAGATTCATGCTTAAATATTGAATAAGAAATAAATTTTTCATAGATGATAAGTAGTGATATGGATAATTATAATTAATATTCCACAGGTTATGTATAACCGTACTACGGACTCTTGCTCAAAGTTAAATATTTTTCATTAAATTTAGATTATTTTATATAATGTCACATATAAATTGTTTTGACCTGCTTAAAATTTATATCAGAAATTAAGCAAAAAACATACTTTAACACGAGTCCTTGAATTTATGTACAAAACAAAATACAAATAGTTAAGTATTTGTTATTTACAACATTAATATTTGTTACAGTATATTTGTCACCCAATTTATCCATATATTATAAAGATGTTCCATTGCACGCTTCCGTTACCAGAAAACCAACAATAACTACTGAGAAGTATGTTCTTATTATGATAATAATATTGGTGTTTTGGTAAAACTAGCTACTTTTATTGAAACTTGCGATGGAGCTGAGATTCGGAACACGGACGACAAAAACCGAAGTTTTATCTATGCACAAAAAGTTTTTCGCTAACTAAATATTACAGTATATTTATATCAGGGTTAAATTTAACGTTTATTATCCAACTCCTTTCGCTTCGGTTCCTAAGGAGTGAGGACCGAGCAGCAACAAATTATATAAACTACGTTAATTATTCATATAAATAAAGATTGTTTTAGTTCGTTTCAGGTTATTAAAGCTACAGAAAATGATTTGCTTTCAACAAAATCTACAGTGCCAATAAGAAGGCACACAAATGTTGCGAATGCGGCGCATGCTGATTACAATAACAGTGCAATAAAAACTACTTCATCATGGCATAATATATCTTTTTATGTAGGTAAGTGATCTTTTGATGACATATAATTAAAAAATAAATATAAATGTTTTTAAGTACGACTTATGAGATATTGTTTGGACATGTGGCTGTTCAAAAATTGATAAATATTGAAATAAAACTATTTCTCGGATTTTATTGCGGTTTTTTATATTATGATTTACTCTCGACGTTTCGAAGACTGCAGCCTTCACAGTCACGGGTACGACTGAAGTGTTAGTCATTCGAAAAGTCAAAGTTACAATATCTACCTACTTTTATAGTTATTTATACATATTATAAAACAAAGTCCTCTTTCTGTCCGTCTCTATGTGATCGATTTTATCAAAATATATTTAACGTATTTTTATGAAATTTGATATGGAGATAGTTTAAGATCCCGGGGAAGGCTATAGGCTATTTTCTTTCCCGGGAAAATATATAGCGGGATTTTTATCCCGGAAAACTACTTGACGCGGGCGAAGCCGCGGGCACAAGCTAGTATAAAATTTATTTCTTTTTGCTATTGACGGCCCGATCTACACATAATGAGCTCACTATGTTTTGAAAAGATTGCCAGTCTTCAAGACAGTGTGAGCTCATCTTACGTAAACAGCTAAAAAACATTAACGTAAAAGAAATCATTAGTACTAATAAAGTTAGAAACAACGACATAATGATAATTAACTATAATTTTGAATACCACTAATTACATGATTGGTTTTAGATGGAGATAGTATTATTGTAAAAACTAGCGCTACGACGACCTATGAGAACTCTACGTCTTCCATTTTTATTACAAAAAGGTGAAAATTAGCGAATTACTTACATGAAATATTATTTCAGTATTATTGTCAGTGCAGAGTTTAAACACAGTTTTGTACATTTATACAGTTATATGGCTCCGAAACAGGTGTTATACGCGACTATTATATAATATTAAGTTAATTTAATGGAAAAAAGGTCTTACTAATTAACTTATTATTTTAAACATCGGAAAATATAGAAACATGAATTTGAAGAAACTTATTGAATATAGGTTATTATTACTAATTGTTTATAACGAATAAAATAAACGTTGTTCAAGAGACGAAAACTTGACTGGTTCCCTGGTAGATCGCGAGTCGTGGGACAACGTGGTGCAAGTGGCGCCAGTCATGGCTGGCATTTTGTACCTGAAGGCTAACCAGACTCAGATACAAGACTTTAATGTTACAAGTGGCACGTTAGTTTCACAAACTTAACTTTCATCAATTATAATAAGGTAGTTAAGCTAGTTTATAGAAATCGTCTTTTAATAAAATACAGACATCTTGAATTTATGTTATAAAATTGTATAATGTCTCACATAACACAATCTCTTTAATGAAAAAACCCTACTTTACTATTCAATAATAATATTTCACCTTTTAATGTTCTCTGGTGTGGATCGTGTAAGGTAGCATTAAATTATGTGACAGTAAACGCAAGAAACGGTATATAGAGTCGGTGCCGGTAGAGAATGCGCGCCCTCACAATATCACAACAAAGGGCGACGTAATTACCACGGCTGCAGCCAAATACGACATCGCAGACATGCAGGACTTCGCACAGCTTGTTGAGATACAGGATGACGAGGTATATATAGAAATTTTATTAATTTGAAAAACAGCAGACACCTAACCTGAAAGAAAAAATAATAAATCTTCACGAAGAGCGACCGTAAGGAAAATGGTATTAATAATAATCAAGAAATGTACAGATTGATTGAGCTAACCATAGTTTTTAAGTAATTTTAATTTACTAACACTCATTGTAAGTGGACATCTTGTCATTAATGAGTAAAATAAATAGGGGACCGGCCTATGCTTGATTTTGTACATTATTCTATATGTAATGTTTAATAATACGAAAAAGAAGCACTGCTGCAAAAACTGCATAAAAATTGGTTAAAAAATGAGCGAGCAATTCATATTTAAAATATTGTAATGTACAGAAGTGGGCGCGATGTGGGGATATCACTTCATCTCTTTCTTAAGCACGCGTCGTAATTCCAGATGACGTCACATGTGGGTATTTCGTCTCTTTTCTGTTTCTTGTAAATTACCCTTTCCACTGAAATTCAAAGACTTATAACTTGTTGATTTTCTAATAATTCTTTCTGTGTTATAATTTATATTATGTAAATATTTGATAATAGTAAAGAACAAAAATGAGTCCGGTACCCTATTCTCTAAACCCAATAATTATTTTTGGTGAAAACTTAATTATTTAATGATTAATCTGTGTACATGTTCATAAAAACCAGTAGTTACCTAATATTTTTTGTGATTCATCTGACGGAAGTGGCCAATACCGCCCACGAGCAGATTTGTTGTACCGTTACTTAAAATAATAACCACCGGTACTAATATGTTTGATCTCTTAGTTTTATTTTTATTATATTTAGATGACTGTGTATTACATTCTTAACAGAAAATTTTTTCCATTAATTCATAGTTATAGGAAATGATGGGCTATGGCACGCTGTGCACTGAGATTCAGCATGATTGATAAATACATAATGTCAAGTAGCCAGTGCAGAGAGCTCAATTGAAACCCGACGTCGCGTCGTCAAATTGATGTATTATTTTGTTATTGACTGCCATGTGAAATGTGACGCACGTGATTTAATAATAAAAAAAATAAAAAGCTTGAGGCCTGGAATTTATCGATACATATTTAACACTAACATCCGTTGGAAACACCCGGCCCCGTAATAAAAAGTAGCACGTAGGCCTAAAGATAGGTTCCTAAGCATAATATAGTTTCATGTTAATGAAATGATCAAAGAATTGAAACAATTAAATCACTGATTATGTACATCCAAAATTTCACCTTTTTACATTATAAGTTTTACCTGTGTATGTGACTGTTCATTAAACATAAGCTAGGCGAGTTACTAGTTGAACTCCCACCCAATCTTAATGGATTATGACTAAGACCAATTACGTAAAGATAATGATTACCTATACACCTACGTTTGGTGTAAACTAGAGATGTAGTTTTAACACTACAATTAACTTTTAATGACAATGTTCGTAGCTGCACGGACGCGTTGCTCTACGCTACCTGCGACGCTACGTCGGACCAGCGTTGTTTAATATTTGTGATACCGATACGGCTACACGACATGTGTATTTGTTCAATTCTTCGAGAATTGTTCTTGCTATAAGCAATTTTACGGTTAGAAAATGATTTAATTTTAAAATAAATATTTCAATGGTTGTTACAGCAATTTAATGAGTTATAATAAGATCCACTCTTTGCGACAAAATCATAATGATCAAATTACTTAGAACTGCGTTATCATATTTCAGAAAAATGATATTAAAACAAATGTAGAGCTAACTTTAAAACGTCTCAATAATAATGTTGATAATATTTTTAGATGGATAGTATGACAGTGATAATAACTCCTGCACGTACGGTAATGACAGGTGATGGCCAATGTCCCGCTGACCACCTCGAGTGCCAAGTGTCGGGGGCTCGAGTCTGTATCGATTCTCTGACCGCTTGCGATGGGATACCCAACTGTGGTTCTTATGGTATTGCTTAATAAAGCCTTTCTAATATTGGTTTAACAAAATTGCTTATTAGCTGCATAAATTGCAATGTTACATAATTATAACTGGTATGTTTAATATTATACATAGATTTATTTTTATTAGTGTTGGCCAGTCTATGTTAGAAATGGTGGTAATATGATCACTGGTTGAACTTTCGACCGATGCGACGCAATTTTTAAAATATAAATTGACGTTTAAATATTATTATAATTAAAATATATTAGACCGATAAAAATTTACCGTAACTTTTCCTACTTTCAACTTTGACATAGGCAAAATCATCGTCTGCCAACGATGGAGCCACAATTTAAAAATTGAATTGAATGGAAAATAAAATACTTTATAATTATTTAGAGATATACGACGAGGATCGATTGATGTGCGGTGCTGCTATTGGTCTCCAGCATAACGTCTACCTTGCTGCCTTCGCGTTCCTTGCCGTTCTCCTAACTACGTTGTATGGGGTCCATTATTGGCTAAAAAGATGGGTGCCTAAAGTTTCTGAGGCGTTCTTCTTATATACGAATGGAAGCGAAAATATGTAAGTTATATTATTGTTGTCCTTTTTATTACTAAAACAGATTATTTTCTTTTCTTTACTATACATACATACCTAAATGATTTTCTACACTGTATAATAAAAAGCCTATTAAACATCTATATGTTATGTTAAATCTATATTTAGAAATAAAATGAGGGACCTTTATGCCATCACCATGTTACATGTATAAATTTATCATAGCAATTTAATTTAGAGACTACTATTTTTATTTTTGTGTTTTCGCTTAAAGTAAAAGTAAAAAAATATTATTATATCCTCTCCGCAATTATCGATGAGAAAATATAAATATTTATATTTTTTTTGTATAAAAACCTGTTTAAGAAGTAAAATACATTTGAAGAAGAAAAGGCTTACGGTCTACGGCGATTGGTTTTGTTTTGGGAAATAACTGATAGGTAACGGATGCCAATAAATATGATGACCAAATTTTTATTTTTATAGGTTATATTTGGACACAATTATGCGATCTCCAACAGATGAGGATGATGTATCTAAAATGGCTTATCAAGGAAACATTTTGGATGATGATTTGCTTATGTTCTCAGAAGTGAGTGGAGGAAAAAAAGTCTAAAAAGATTTAAAAGATTTTTTAAATCATTCTTCACGTGTAGTTTGTTTCGAAAGAAGCGAAAGAAACAAGATGCGTACGACAGTATGGCACAAGAAGGTTTGTATGCATCTCTTGAAGAAAACAAGAAGAGATATTCATATGCGGAGTTAGAATTAAGGAAAATGTTAGACGCTGAGAGACTTAAAAGAGATATTGCTGTGCAAACTAGTGATAGTTTAGAAATGAGACAATCCACAAGATTAGGTACAAGTCCCAATAGCACTAAAAGACAATTTCAGGTACCACAAGAAAAAAATATAACTGAGAGCTTACTGGTTTTGAATGAAAATGTTTCACTTCAAGATATAGATAAACTACGTTCTTTAGATGAACTCAACATTTTAAATTTCTTTAACTCGAAAGAGTCTACCAAATCAATGTCCTCTGATACGGTTAAAACTAATTCTCCAGACAGAAGTAGCATAACTTTTGAAGAAAAAGAAATTAACATTCATACTTATGATCAGAAAACTAAAACAGACATTCCTAAAACTTCAACATTAGCAAAAGCTTATGCACACGGGAAGGGTCTACCAGACCGAGGCAAAAAACACTTAAGATTTGAAGAAGAAACTACCACAATACCCCCGAATGATCAAGAAGATGAAAGCGATGAAGAGGTAAGCGAAAATTTGAATCGCCGTCGAAGTGTGGTTTTGGGTGTTGGTAGATCATGGAGAAAAAGGGATTTGGACTCAATAGAGGAGATTGATGAAAGTATTGGAAACCTACATGGAAACTCTATTCGTTTCTGGGGCAAATCCAAAAAGACAAAGAAATAAATTAAAAAGTCGTAAAAAAGTTATTAATGTGTACGTATGGTTTGTTATATAGAAAAACAATAACGTGCATATTAGAGTAAGTATTTAAATTGAAGACGAGCACCGCGTCAGTCCTCGCGTCGCGCCGCTATTTCCTAATTAAGATCAATTGTGCACCGGATAGGACACGTGCCAAAATGTGTCGTGTCTTTTTAACAGCATTCCGTCATCGTGTATGTACACTGCAATCAGGATAAATTGTTTCTTTTATGTATTTCGTTTACACAACGACTTCGGCTTATTCATAAATTTTCACGAAAATTGTTAGCGGAGAACTTACTTATTACAGTTGGAAGATGTGATAGCTATTTGCGTTATAAAGTTAAATAAAGAGTATATAAAAACATAATACATGTGTCTAATTCCTTTGTCTTTATACTTTTTATTCTGTTAACCAGGGAATTATTTATATATACAAAAATGTTTTTTAGTTTCGCGAAATAACTATAAGTAAGTCTATTTGACAATGTACATTGAAAAATTTACAACGTCTAGCAATGAGGTTAAGAAGCAAGCATTATTAGGGGCAATGAATTTTATTTTAGTGTTTTTATGTCAGCTCCAAAAAAGATAGATGTAAAAGTGTCAGGCTAGAAGCGGGAGCTGGGAGTCGGTGCGCGAGGTCATATCAATTGAAGTCAATTAAAGCAATTGAGTTCAATTGAGCGGGCGGCAGATTCTGCGTCGCCTGCCGTCGCCAGAGAGATTTTATGTGAAGCGCCTTCGCGACCGCACGTCACATGACTGACTCATTTTACTTGTACCTACCTATGTTGCTATGAAATATTTAAATAAGCCATCCATTATATACTGTAAATACATTAAAACAGCTATACTCTAAGTGTGTTCCGCGGAACCCTAGGGTTCCGTGATACCTCTGTCGGGGTTCCGCAAGAATTTAGAAAAAAAAATCAAAACACCTCTCTCTGGTCGCTCCGCGGCCGCGCGGAGACAAGACGCTATGAACGTTATTTATTTATTTATTTGTATTTGTAGAAACATGTGTTACAATAGCTGGTACAATATCTTATAAGTTTCGTATCAACAATTTTATACTTGTACAACCCGTTCGCTCTAAGTTTGCCGGTCTGTGGAATGCGCGTACTCTCCCTCACGTGACAACAAAACTTATAATGTGTCATAGTTTTACCCAAATATGCACGTACACAATTTTTATTGTTACAATTAAATAAAAAATATTTTTATATTATATTTTGCTGACGCTACTTTTCGAACATCATACCTATCGCCAGCGCCAAACTTAAAACGAGCGGGTAGTACTTACACTTGTGAGCGCGCGTATAAAAACAATTGTTTTATTGTAGGGTTCCATCAAGTATTTTGCTTCCCAAAAGGGTTGCGTCATTTAAAAAGTTTGAGAACCACTGCATTAAAATAAACAATATTATTCATAAATAAGTATGTTTTGTGCTTATATACTTTGTTATTCAACTTTTAAGAAGTTAATAAAATTATTTATACTTAGTATATATGTTTAGGAACATTGCACAATTGAATCACATACAAATACACTTACGCCTCTTATCCCCGAAGTGTTAGACGGAGGCGCGACTAGTGTGTATTCTGTCCCATGATGTGACCTATCACATCATGGGACAGAATATCATGATAATATGCCGATGCCGATGAATAATATGGATCATTATCGCCATATCGTGCACAAATTCATTAATTTAGTCACTCATTCGAATTAGTTCATAAAGTTCTCTCGCATTTGCTGTTCGGGTTAAGAGCAAAATAACAAAGTATGGGAAAATTAAACAAACAAAAATATTATGATAATAAATTTGTCTACAACGAATTTTAGCGCATCAAATATTGTTGTATTATATAACATGAATGAATGCGGTCTGTAATTCGTCCTAATGGTAATTAGATTTTATATTAATTACGAAAGAGAAGCCGACAGGAAGTTATACGGACCCTCCCCGCCACTGATATTCTGATATCTGAAATTACGGCAAATGGTGAAAAACATCTGTAGGAGATTCGAGCACATTATTTTAATTAATTAAATCTAAATTAGTACATTTTTAATGAATTAATGTGGTAATACAACCTTCTCTTAGTGCCCATCAGCACGGTAAGATTGTTTCTTGTTATCATATTGTATTTGTAATATACTAAACAATTCTAAAACAACAGGAACTTTACATAGACTGCTATATAGCATGATGCATATCATTTCTAAAATTGATAAATGCAAAACTATAACACTCTAAATTAAATGTCATGTAATGAACAAACGACTCTAGAAAACAGCGGCGAAGGGCGAAATTTTTCGTAAAGGTAACCCGAGGTAAAAAAATGCCTTAGTTAACTATCGCAGCCAATTTAACAGATAACATAAACCTAGACAAAGGTAAATAAATTTAATAATGGCGAAGGGAAGGCAGTAGGTGTCGGGTTGTATGGACACTTCGCCACTGGTAGAAAGGTATCTCGGTTCCGGCGCCAGGTATAGCGATGTTGAAGTAATAGCCATGGGGTGGATAGCATTAGCCACGAGATACCTACCTTTAGGGATCACGCTAGTGGTATTTTTATGCTTAAGGTAAGTTACTTAGAGAAGAAAATCTACATACTAATATTATAAAGAGGTTTATGAATTTGTTTGTAAGTTTGTAGAGGCTAATCTCTAGAACTATTAAACCGATTTTCAAAATTCTTTCACTAATAGGAAGCTACATTATTTTTATCCCGTGAAAATATTTATTTATTTATTTAAGGACCTCCAACGATTCATACACGAAATATAATAAAAACAATGTTGTAGCATTTTTAGGTACAATTAACAGTGTGACGTGCTTCTTCAATTATAGAAGACCACAGCATGCAAATTTATATATTGGTACAGCGGCAACAAATTAATATTTGTTATTAATATGATTTAGACATATAAGAATTTATTAAAGTTACAGTAATTTGATACAATATTTTTTTTGGAAAGAATTTAAAACAGACAGAACATAATACGAAGTGACAAAACATAACAACATCTTATGTTCAACACGTGGTGGTGCGGTGGTGTATAAAGCGGGATAGAAAAAAACAAACACGAGCGAAGCCGCAAGCCAAAGCTAGTACCTACTTAATACAGTATAGGGTGTCTTGCCCAAGTTGACTCCAAGAGAAGGCTGATGTACAAAGAGATTGATGTGCTCATGAAAGTATAGTATGTATTGTCTATAAAGAAAAACTGTTAGCAATGAATAAATTATTTAATCAATTTCTAAAAACAAGCAAAAAGTAGAGGAGAATCTTATCCTCTATTTTTTGGCAAATAACTTACATAATAAAACTTTTAATTAAATTACACTGATATAATATTTTTTAATGAAACAAATTGAATTTCCACCCAAGGAAAACAACTTTCCGAGAAACCAAAGAAGATAACAGTTTTTTCATTACATACATAAGTTTCAGGAACCACCAGGGCGGACACTTCTATTACTGCGTCGCACTAGTTTAAGATTTACGGAATGATTTATCAGTGGTATCCCACCATGTATAGGCTTAGCCCTTTTTTCTTATAAAGGTAGGCAGATATGCAAGGTGCATTTAATACATCTATGGTTCTCGAACCTCATTTTCTTTACACATGCGGAAAGGTCCCAACCTGTCATCATTTCCTATCTAGAGTGCAGGCAGCTTATGACTCTATCTACGATCAAACGAAGACCTCCCCAGATTGGTAGAACAGTCTAACCTAAACATTCTTCCATAATGTCAGGTTAGCTCTGTGCACGACCTGTGGAATGGGGGCTATTGGATTATTCCATCACGGTTTCACCTGTTTGTCATAAGAGGTGACTTATAACAACCAGGGAGGGAGACTTAATTACCTATATTTAAGATAGCAGTATATCTGGTCCTACCAGACTTGATAAACTTCAGTACCAAATCATCGTTCTGCCGCAGACATTATTATTAGAGTAAGAAGGACATAAAACCACATTGTATAGAGACGGGTGGAGAAAATTCTGATACATTTACTATTCTCTGTTGAATTTTAAAATGATACGAAAACAAGTCCTGTGCACTCAAATGGCGTATAATACTTGATACTTGTACGATGTAAGATAATAAGGAAAACAGAAAGATACATTTATTGTTGGCGTATTACTGGAAAGGTAATAATGAGTTACTGATAGCTTTTGAGATACATATACCGATAATAAACAGCTCTATATAAAATGTCTTAAAAATAAATCGATTTCTACATTATAAATGCTCTTACGACTGCAACATGAAATTAAATTATCACGTTAAATAAATTAATTGCAAATAAATAATATTTAAGCGATTAGACCGCATCTAGCGAAGTGCATATCCTATCAAACCTATTCAAATCTCAGTTTGCACCATAAATTCAAGCCAAATAATAATGTTTCCTTACCGTATCTACAAGATATTATTACGTTATTTTAACCTTAGACGTTATACTAAATAGTGTCGGCATACAGGGGTGGGTTGTGCTGCTGTGATATGAACCACGGCTAGACGCAGTATATGCCTATGTAGGTGGTAACGGTTCCGATAGTCACGAAATATCCACTCACACGCACAAGCAACACTCACGGAAACACAACGATGCGCACACATTGACTCAGCTCCTTTTTTGGTATTTCACATCATCACTAGAGTAGAAACTTTACTATTACATTATCAAACTTGCAGCGTGTGTTAAATCATTTAAATCGAACTTAAATAACGTTACGCGCACAAAAATGGAGTATGGTCGCGTCCGTGACCCACTTTAACGTTGCCACAAAGTGCAAATGCTACGAGAAGTGCATCAGCGAGTGCAATTCGTGCTGTCTGAAAGTCACCAATAAGCCCAATGAAGCAGATATCCCACTGGCGAGCGCCAGCACCAACCTAAATAGACTCTGATCATCTAAATTGACTTCAATTAAATAACAACCGAAATTGTTGAAATGCGCCATTACTCCCTCGACGTTAATCTAAGTGCCGATAGTCGTGGCGAATGTTTTATTAATAATCCCTGGCAATAATAGTTAATAAATAATTAAGTGATCGGCGCGTCGCTGATCGCAGGCAGTGCGCGTGCGTCGTTCTGTGTTGGCGCGCTGCTGCCTCCAGCCTCTGCTCACTTCGTTGTCTTCGACAATCATATTTCGATTTGTGTTAGATATTATTCAAGTATGTCGTGTGTCTCATCATAAACGTGTAGACTGTAGATTAATCATTTTAAGATTATATCAGTGAATCTGATGATTGGGCAGTTTAAGTGTCTAGGCTATTATAACTACAAGCAAGTAGTAAAAAAAAAAATAATTTTCATTTACATTTTTATTTTTACTCAACTTTCCCACGACTATAAATCATAGAAAAGATACATGAGTGATGTTGATACGGATTTACAATAAAGCGTTATGGACTTTCGAAATAATGATGTGGGTGTTCGAGCCCTTCTATATTAAAGACCAAACAAAATATCGCGTAACTTTGTGGGAATCCCGCATGGTGCATAAACGACGATGATGCGCAGCGGCCGCACCGACCCGCAGCTCGGCCGCCAGGGAACAAAGGCGCGAGGGGACGCAAGCACGGCCGGGGGAGTGGCTCACTCCGCTTGTTATTGGCTCCCCAACACAGCTACATCAAAGTCATAAGCGCCCGCACAGTTTGTTACAATATCTCTCCACCGGCCGACTCGTACAGACGAAATTGGCTCTCCACGCTGCGATTCTCGGTGTCAGACGCACCAATCATTGGCTCGAAACGTACACCAAGAGTTGTATTATGGTAATATAAATTGACCAACTGGAGAGCAAATTTGGTTAGTTCGTTAAAGTTGATTAAAGCCATTTAACCGGGACGAAGTCGAGGATACGAACGGCGCGAGCGTTCGTCGATCCCGAGGGCTCCGCTAAATTAAGTAAATTGTTTAATATTGAAGTTAATAAATCGGTTGCGAGCCGGGCTCGTCGGGCCCAAGCGTGCATCCAGCGCAGCGGCAGCGACACCTCCGAGACGGAGCCAAGCGAAGTAGGCGCGGAGGTAGCGGGCCCGCACCCGCCGCCCGCCGACGGCTACATGTACGTGTGCGGGGACAGCTCGGCCGGGCCCGGGGCTCGCTACGAGTGTGCCTTCGAGGCTGGCGCTGGCGCTATGGACCAGCCTACCTTCGACGAGCACATGTTCGGCGAGTTCGGCAAGGAGAGGCACGTGCAAGTGGTGGTGGGTGCTGTCGGTGAGCTGCAATACCGCGACGAGTTGCCCGTGTTCTCCGCTAACGGCGAGCAGAAGCGCAAGGACGAACCGCTGATGCTGCAGCCAGTGGAGTCAGCGCCCGCCACACACACCCAACCACCCCCGCCGCCTACAACAACCAAAAAAAGCGACAAGAAGAAAAATGACAACAACGGAATCAAGAAAAAGAAAACGCGGTATGTTGCTTATTTTTCAGTCTAACTTTATCGCATTTAGTTGGTATGAATTTAACAACTAGTGACATAATGGATATGATGCACGATTAACAATCTCGCTAGGGCAGCCGGTTTGTAGCCCGCACACAAATTTGAAAATTCCGTGAATATTCGTTTCTGTTGTCGATACTGTGAGTCCGAAAGTTAACAAAAAGGGATCAAAACTATGTGCGTGAATATTTGGTAAAGGCTACGAGATGTATTGTCTTGCGTAGCGATATGCTACGCAGTGCGGTGTACGTTTTTCTTCGTAGCGCTGTGTCGTAACTCGTAGACATTTTAGACTAAGATTTTTTTCTTATAATTTTTGGGCGATGTATCATGTAAAGCACTATCATGTATAAAGTAAGCATTTAAAATCTATCAGTGACGAAGGACTCGTATATCCCGATTTCTGCCGGCTTTCCTTTCGTAATTTATGTAAAAGTTTATCATCAGAACGATTTGCGGACCAGATATATGCTTATTAGTACCTATATGTTGTTCCGTGTTTTCGGAAAACTTCACCCTTCGCCACTCAAATCTATTTATTATTAATTAATCTTCTTTTACATAAGAAAAATATATTTACGCGGCTTCCGCATAATATATAATATAAACTTCTACATCTTCTCTGCAGAAAAATAGACGTGTTTATTACACAACCTTTCGTTTAACAAACTTATTATGCGTATTAGGAAAATATAAAAACAAAATCCTTCACCTGCTTGACGGACGATGGTATAGTTAAGTTCCTCGTTGATCACGTAACATGCTGCCACATTTCAAAATAAGAAAAACGAATTTAATACAATTTAAAAATCATTGTACAGTTTATATAACTAAATTACCGACACGTGACCAGCCCTAGAGCGTGCCGCCACAGGTGTTCGATGTGACACCCCTCACTGGAGTATACGAATGAGATCATCGCGTATGAACCCCAATTTATTGTTTGCATAACTAATACGATGATACTTTTGAATTTCATATGCGATAGCATATGGTGAAAGGTTGATAAAACACGAGAGTAGGTACTGTGTAATTTGAATTTATTATAATAATGGGAATACAGACTGTTTACTAATAATGATTGAAGCAATAATACCAAAGGTTTAATTACGTCAACTTATATTTATCTAAAAATCTGTGTGAATAGGAATTTCTTATGTTTACGTGAAAGTTAGACATTGAAATAAAATTATTTTCAGATTTTATCGCGGTTTTTTATATTTTGTTTTTCTCCCGACGTTTCGAAGACTGCAGCCTTCATGGTCACGGAGCTGACTGAGGTATTGGTCGTCCGAAAAGTAAAAATTACAATGTCTACCTATATTTTACAGCACCGTGACTATAACAGCTATAATGTCTTCGAAACGTCGGGAGAAAATCATAATATTAAAAACCGCGACAAAATCCGAAAATAGTTTTATTTCGATGAATAAGATTTTTTTTCAGTTATGATTTATTTTATTTTATAAACTCTATAATGTGTGTTTCCTTGTTATATACGATTATCGGATGAAATAATAATGCCACCACTTTGAAATAAAATAAGGTTACCTCGTGTAATGCGGGATATCCGAGGAAGAAAGAAAGTAGCTAAACGAAAATAAAGTTTTTCTTGCGAACCCTCATGTCTTGAATATAACAATGAATGAGAGTGAAGACATTCCATCTCCCTTTTCATTCTAGTAATATAGTTTCTTCCGTAATAATTACCCGTATGGCCCCGGGGAGTCAATTGGCTTATCGCGCCATCTCTAGCCACCGACCGGGGGATCTATCCGACTTAATGATGTGAATGTTTCATGCATTGTGCCGCGACACCATTTTAAAGTGATCTTAATCATGAAACATAAATAAAGTAAACGGAAATGGTTACTTGGGTACGATCTCAGCTTAGTGTGCCTATGATGCTGAAGCAGGCATGTTTGGTTTAATCATAAATAATCGTATTCAGGGAAGGAAAAAATAGTTGTAAACATGCTTTTTGACATGTTGGTATTGCTAATGAATTCGGTGTATTTATTTACGAATCAGAAGGACTCCAACGCTATATTTTGAAGGTGCATGTTATTTACTACCATTTTCTTGTAAACTAACTTTTGAATTCGTAAATTAAATAAAAAAGTAGCTGACAATTAGTCTAGTACCTAAGTAACAAAAATCAGAATTCTATCCAAAATTCACAAATCATTGGTATATCTAAAACTTTATACTTTTAAGTACGTAAATGTACACGCTTTATGCAATGAAAAATAACACCGTACAGCATTTATGTGAGTCGTAAATATAAATTGTTTGTAGATACAAAATAACGATAGTGTTGAAACAATTAAAATGCCGCCACTATAAAGCGGGTTCAATTGGCACGCAATTAGGAGTGGTCGTTCGCGACGGGGGTGAATTTAGTTTCACGGTCAATCAATTCCAACGCGTGCTTCAACCATATTGCACGCGTCTGATCACAGATGGTGGATGCCCCTATGAATGGGAATTCGTAATTCAGAATGTTAAGTACACAAGTATTAGGGAAATTAACTTAGGTGTTATTTATAATTATAATTTTAATTTATTGATGCAAAGCCATTACGATTTTGAAGCTGGACAATTAATCATTAATATTGTACATAAATTGTTATAATTTTTTTTAATAGCCTTTTTGTTCTAATTTCAGAACGACTTTCACGGCTTACCAACTTGAAGAATTAGAGAGAGCATTCGAAAGGGCGCCTTATCCTGATGTCTTCGCGAGGGAAGAACTTGCTCTTAAACTTAATCTCTCCGAATCACGGGTTCAAGTGAGTGTATTATATTTCATTTGAATATGTGCATTGAAATTAGGTTTTTTATAATCATTTATTGTTACATGCTCAAAAATAAATATTGTTGCAGGTGTGGTTCCAAAATAGAAGAGCTAAATGGCGTAAACGTGAACCGCCTCGGAAGACCGGTTATATAGGTTCCAGTTCTCCAAGTTCCACTACTTTAGGCGGAGGTTTCTCGGCAATCGGCAGCAATCTACCAACATTCCCCAGAACGGCCTGCCCGCACCAGCGGACTCGTGGTCTTATCAACACTCGTACGAATTGTCATCTCATCATCTCCTATCGTCCAGCAGCGGAGGCTACCCAAGTTTCAACGCGCAGCCTGCAGCCTATTCTTATACTACGGTCTTAAACGGTCATGATGGACAGATGTTTGCACCGCGACACTCTTACGAGTATGGAGAAGGGAGTCCGCCGCCGATCGGAGTGCGAGATTACCCCATGATGGGCGCACACTCACCGCAGATGGAGGCTCACGCGCACGACGACAAACTAGAGTACCGCACACATGACCACGAAGACAAATACACTGCATGTGCACTTCAAGAGGAGCCGCCACGCTACGCACCGCCGCCAGAAGATTACGAGAAGTGTGGCATGGTACCGCACGACAAACACTATGAGATGGACCGACATTCTGATCTCACGCAACCAGTCGTTGTTAAGATGGAGCCCAGTCCGAGTCAGGCATACACTACTCTGCCCCCTTTTTTGAATTGAAATACTCTTTTTCGAAATTATCTTAGGTGATAAGAGTAATTTCGAAAAGGAGTATTTAACCTCGAACAAGCTATATGCTATTATTATTAACTACTGTTGTTCCTGTAGTTGAGAATGGAGCCAAAGACTATTTTCGATATATTTGTCTTAAGAAAATTTAACAAACAGTTGTGTGTACCTACTCTGTAGACGGTAGTGTTTAAATCAAAATAATATTGTATGATAGCGCTAAGTAATTTTAAGAAGTTGTCATTTTATTAAATTAATTAGTTTTTAAAAATTACGCAATAATTTGTAAATATTCAATACTTATTTACACGTAAGTAAGTAGTAAGTATGTTAGAGTAGAGAATTTAATACAGAACAAACAAGAAATGAATTTGCTTCTAGTGCATTCCTTGTGCCTTATGAATTGTATTAGTGCCTGTTGTTGATAATTACTGATTATATTATTGTGCTAATAGAATAAAGTTTTTATAAGAAATATAATATTGTAAGTGGGTAAGCTTGAGTAGGTAAGTATAGAGTTGTATAACTTTTAGACGAAATGTTGCGATCTGATTTATTTACTCACGGTATTAGATATTATGTGTCAGAGTTTTATAGTAGAGTAAGAACGTGAATTGTTGTGCCAAAAACATACGAATATGAACTGTATAGTCCATTAGAACTAGTAACTAATGTTAGAACCACGTCTGCGCGTACCTACTCGTGGTTTGGTGCTCGCAAAATCGCATTTTATATTTAAAAATTTCTTATTACCGCTCTCAAAATTCAATAATTTAAATATTAGGTAATGTTTCCTTACAATGCAGGTATAAGTATTCTCACTAGTATTTCATTGACATTGTAACAAAATATAAATATGTACTTTAAAATGTTTCTCGATCTCTTTGTAAACTGTATTTCACTTAAAAATATTTTATCCAAAGATGGGACCAACATTATATTCCAAGTTTAATAGCCGAAGTGTATTTTTATAGCATTCCGGCTTATAATTTGTTTACATAAGTTAAGTAAAATATTAATTAAAAAGGCAATAAGGCGTTATTTTACATTTTTTTATTATTAAGGAAGAGAACAAAAATATACAAAAAGTGCTTATTTGCGTTATTTATTTTCAACACCAAAACATTATTGTTTGTATAGAATCTATTAAATTTAAAAATATTTAATTAAGCAACGATGGAGATACGTCAAAATAAAACAATGAATTACATGTATTGACCCATGCGGCTCGCTAGGCGCTGGACGCCACGCGTGTTCCGCACTCGCTTAGCGACTCCGCACGCTCAGCGGCGGATTACGCTAGGCGTATAAAAATATATAGTTTTAAAACATTTGCGTCACATAAACAATACATACTGGAGTCTGCAGCGATTATTTTTATTTAGTTTTGAATTAGCAACTGCGTAACCAATACATAATTTTCGAAAGACAGGCTATTTACCTAAGAAAATCTTAATCTTCTGACTTGCGCATAAATTAATAAAATTTAATTGTAGCAAATGGTGATCTTTTGAAAAGCCTTCAAAACTTATCTAAAATGCATTCCAGTGATTACTCACTTAATTCTAATAAATCTATTTATTTATTAATTTATAAATTCATAATATTTTACAAAATGTACACATGTTTTTCGAATCAGAATCAATCGAAATCAAATCGAATTCGAATCAGTTCCTCACTTGTCTCCTCGCCCACGCTGATACATTTACAAATTTAAAACTACATAGCGCAAAGGGGAAAATTCGACGAGATAAAAATATAACTTTTTCATATAATGTTCAGTTCACAGAGGCGTCAATTTTAACGCCATCGATGAGCGCCCACACTCCATCGCCGCTGAAATGGTACTTTTCTCCATCTCGTATAGAACCAAGCTCAGTATTTGGTCGTCGGTGAGCGCCGTATATCTGAGGTTGTTGTAGTTTGCGTCCAACTTGTCTTCAGCGTTATGGTTGCCTTCACGCATTTCTATGAATATGTTTATGTACCGTTGAACCTCGTTCCTAAAAATTGCATACAAAATAATATTTCCAATATTCATGTGCAACAAATAGATTAAGATGAAATATGTAATGTTCAATTAAAATTTGAGACCGGCACCAAATATAAATTCATAATATATACGTATATGAAGATAAAACAGTTTCTGGTTTGTAGGGTTTTTGAATTCGGTTTTATTTTTATTATGTCATCTAAATTAATATGACTCACATAAAAAAAAAAGAAAAGAAATAATATAGGTACAGAACATATGACTACCTTTATTACCTTACGATTTTTTTTTAGACTAAAAATTAAAATCTATCTGAACACTTATTATAATATAGCTACATAAGACAAAGATACTCACACAGGATACAAGAGTAACTGACAGTTGTTAAAAATGACTTCACAACCGAAATTCCTTTTCAAAAACTCAATGTTTTCGTGTATAACATTCAGCGCGCTGTGGAGCCAGTATTTGTGTCTTTTCAATTGATTCAACACAGTTTTCACTGTCTGGGATTCACTCACGTCTTCCTTAGGATCTTTATTATCACTTATCTCTAGAGATGTGCTTATTAATATCGCTATATCTCGGCCGCAAACTTTATTCCCAAAACTGCTAATATAGCTACAAAATACGTTAAAATACACTTATTTACCAATAAATATGTGTAAGAAATTAGAGTTATAATTCTTTTACAGTAGCTTATAAAGAAGTGATAATGTAACGAATCTCAATCATAAGGTATGGTATATTATGAAGCTTACGAAAGAAATGGTGAAGTAGGTATCCAGAGATATACTATCATCTCTTATATTGTGTAGAAATAATGACTAGAATACTTACTTGTTAAAAACTTTATTCGACGCGACTAGATGATTTAGACTGTAGCACTGCTTTTTGACTGCTTGCATTTTTGTTAGTCTGTTCATCATTTTCTTCTTGTGAATGACCATACACAATACCTGCAATGGAATATTATTTATAATCTAAACAAAATCGCATCGAGCATTCTGTGCATATTTGTAGGTAAGGTATTTAAGTACTTATATTATATGTAAATTCAAACTTGACAAACTTAACTTTGCCATTCGATCCCTAGACACGGTTATTGCAACAACCGGAAATAATAAGTTTGTAATAGTAAATTCGCTTTTTATTTTGTTATTAGAGTACATATTTACGATTTCAGATTTTTTCCTTACACATGCTGTAAGACATTGTTTCTTGCCAATTTTCATATTTCTAGGACAATGGATAGTACCTCATATGTTTTGATTTCCTTGTAAAATTGCAAAATATACAACATAAATGGTCATCTTACTTACAAGTTCGATTTAGACGAAAGCAATACTAAAGGAGACCGTAAGATAATAGTATGTAATATACCATTGATCTTGTACATACCCTGGGATTTGTTGCTAATACTTGGTATTCTTTTAAGTTGCTTAGTTCTTCAAGCCGTTCCTTGACTGTTTTTGGCTGCATGCAATATACTCTCAGACATCTTTTTTGAGCTTCAAAAGGTATTCTGTACTCCTAAAATAAAGAAATAAAAATATTAAGGTGAAACATAGAACATACATTGTAGTCCAGGCCCATTTAGAAGTGTTTAGGAATAAAAAAACTTAATTTTAGTTTTTTGACATGGGAATCTAATTAGTAATACCACGGTTCGCAGCCCAAATACCAGTGAACCAATGCCAGATCACTCAACCAATAAGATGAGTTTTCATTATGAAATAATTTTCATTAATAAAAAAATATTCACCTCTAACAAATCACGTATTTGTAAAAGTGCATTATAATTGTTCTTTAAGATAGCTGGTTCCAACTTTATAACATCTCTTATATCCATGCCAGCAAGTGACTCCACATTATCAAGAATCAGTCTTGTGTTTACTGGATCAGATGAGATGACGAAACCATTTCTTCTGATTCCATTGAGATCAAACTTTATTTCATTCTGAGCTATATTCAGTGCTTCTTGTATGTCAGACATGGGTTTGTGCCTCAATGGCAAATAATTACGACAATACTTTACGAATTCTTCACTTGTTATTGTCAATCTCCATTTCAGGTATTTTTCTAGGACACTCATGCGAACTTTTACTGAAACAAAATAAATTTATGAGACCCATTCTAGTTAAATTATTGTACAATATTTTTTATAGTAGGTATGAATACCCCCTGTATGAGCAAGTATTTATAGTAATATTTTTTATATTTTTTTATTATGATTAATATTGATGTGGATTGGGATTAAAACAAGTAAGAGGGATTGAAAATAATGTTTTAAATAAATATACCATAGTCAGGGAAGCAATAAAAGTAAAAAAAGTAATATTGTTTGTAATATATTATTTGTATCAAACTGAAAAAACAATATAGAGCCAACTGTAAAAGCAAAAGAAATGGTGAACATTTTTCCTTTTCCAGTAATGTGTTAAAGGCTTGTAACAAATTTGAAAAAGGGTGTTGGTGGAGTAGCTTCATAATCAAGCTTGTCACTATTAAAGGAGATTTGGGAAAAGTATAAGTGATTTGTTACATTAATTACCTATATTTGTGTGAACATCTACAAATTTTTCCAGAGTTTTAAAGCCATCTGGCAAATCTTGGAAACAATCCAGAAGAGCTTGTTCTAATTGTATGTCCGACCTCATCAAACCAGCCTTTTTTAACTGAGCTATGGTTTTTGACTTCACAAGGGTGTGGTACCTAAAATAAAATCTTCTATAGAATAAGGTCTTATTTTTATGCCATAATATCTGTCATTATATTTTTTCACCTGAAGTTCACATTGTAGGATGTAATTTGTAAATTGCAAATAAAAAGGTTCAGATCATATCTTATTAAAAATATAATAAAAACAAAACCACATGGAGAAGTCAGATTTTAGATTAGCATTACATCCTATCATATATTAGTGTAGTAGTATAATCTATTCATGCCTGTAATAAACTTACTTGATAATATTTTTGGGTTCTATTTTAATGAAGCCACATTCCTTGAGTATCTCTCCATAGTTGTCCATAGTGATGGGATTCATAGTAAAGACATGTACATTCTGACATGCCGTCCAATGCAGTGATGTTGAATTTTTGCAATATTTGTAATGTGCATTGTATTTGGTCTTCACTCAGCTTCTCAATATTTGGTTGTTTTAATTTTATCCTCTCCAGGCGGTATTTGGATATGGATTCACCTAAATTCAAATAGATGGAGGGAATTAGTTATTCTACTCACCAAAGCTATTTACTGTTTCAGTAGTTATTTTTTAATACTAAATGGTACGTAAGGCTAATTGTATTGTCATATTACTGAATATCAAATATATTTTTAACATATCACAGAATACCTAATGTCCTGAAGTTTGAATAAACATTTTTAATATATTTACTCAGTATTTGAAATGAAATTAGTAAGTAATACTTAATATAAAGTGTCAAAGTCTGCGTGGTCACAATATTAACGTCCTCATATTACAGACCTTTTGAATAAGAAATATTTTGGTACATTTACCTGTAGCGCTCCGATACAAGTCTAGAAAAGGTACACCATGATAAAACCTTCGAGATGCTGATTTTTGTAAATAAATGTGGTTTCCACTTAAACGCAGTAATGTTATTATATTCAATCCCATTTTATTTGTTTTTTTTTTGGAACTAAATAAAATAAACAATAACATAACCTAGCCATGATATTGTGGGCAAAAAAATATACTATAGTGCTGTACTTACTTATAAAGATCGAACGAATCAATTAGTAATTCATGATCGTGTCTGATGCTCCTGTATTTTTTTTTTCTTTATGAATGAAGCATTTTGAGCCATAAAGCGGGGTTTGGATTAGCAAGAAAATTTGCAGAAGATATCTTCCGCAAACCATTTTTAACATGGAAACAGTCACGGCAAGCTAACTTCCATAAATAGTGAAGCTTGCAAGACTTGCAGCGAATGGCATATGTATAAAATTATTGACATACTACCAATAGTGTAAATGTGTCCCAAATTTCTTTAGAAATGTATAGCTGCCAAAACGGCTAATCAAAGTTTAAGGGCTTTAAAAGAAGAAAAGATTTACAGTTGTTCCTAATAATTTATTCACATTTATCTGGAGTTTGTTATTAAAATTTCGACTTTAAAATTACACTAACTATTTCAGCTGTTTCAAAATTTCGTAAACCTAATGAGTGGACCCGTTAAAGCGTTTTGTTTTCAACCGCCGACGGAAAAAGGCGGGTTTTATAAATTTAAGGTGTGTAGCTGTGTATTTGTATATGTGCCTACAGCATCGTAGCTCGCAAACGAATAGACCGATGATGTGATGATGATTTAATAAGATTTTGTTTGAGGTCTAATGTCATCGGGATGGTTTTAAGTTATAATTTATGAAGATCTTTTAGGGATTTTAAGGTTATAGCTCATTTCCTACTTTTACCAGTCCGATTAACTTGAAATTTGGTCTAAGTATTACTTCGTTGATGATGATATTATTTATTATGATAATATTACTTCGTTGACTACAACCCATAGCAACCTTGTACCGATGCTGCGGCATCATGTAGTGTGCGGGATATTCAACTTCTCAGTCACTTACAGTAGACATAGTGTCTTAGGGATAATAAAAATGGTTTCAATGATTAGGTATTAGATAGATTATGATTTAAGCCCCTCGTGGAGAAAATAATAAATTAAACAGTTAAAAATAAAAATTAATTTAAATAATGCTTGACACAAAAACCCTCTAAAAGCAAACAATAAAATATGTTTGTTTGCCTTTTACATTTATTATTACTACCTAGTAATATTTTAAAGTAAGCGTCCAACTATTGAGCGACCTAACACCGAATCGGAGAGATGACAATACTTCTTTAAAAGTCCTTTGACGGGTAAGAGCAAGCATAAAATACATCACTATTGAACTATTATAATATTGAAGATATTTTTTTAAATGCGTTTATTTTATAAAAGGATTTTGAATCATACAGCCGAGCTAGCAAGCGAGCATTAATAATTTTTAGTCTTAATTATCATCAAAAACCAAGTGGCATTTTGTGCATCACGTAAATTGCAACTACTTTGATATTTGAATCAGAAAATTTGAAGTATAAAAGACAGATTGTTGTATTCTTATAACTGGCCAGTATAATTATTGACCTTAGTCGATTCTATATTTTTACCGACAGTCATTTGTCAATTGTTTTTATTAAAATTTAATCATCGCATGTTGTTCCCCTGAAACATCAATAATTCCAAATGTTTGCATTTGTTTGTCACAACCTTGTATGAACATCTTATTATTTAGCACTTGCTGGTTACCGACATGATTTTTAATTGATAATATTTTTAAATACATTCAGGTTATAGTACAGAATTTCATAAATATCCTACTGGTAAATTTTTTACCATTAATTAACTGATAAGTTACATATTGGATGTTGGTACTGACGATTCCGGTGCTTGTTTTCATCAATATATCCAATGGATTGGTCTGCGATCAGAAATCACTTTAAGCAGACTTGGTTGACAACAATTTTAAGTCTTATTTTGTTTTCGGGCGTGACATATTTCTTATTATGGGCTGAGGTGAGTGAGCAACAGTCATCTTTAGAAGTCTATTTTATGAGATAAAATATACACAATTGTTACTACTGAGTACCCGTATGCTTTACTGCCTTTGATATAAGCTATCAACAAAGATTGTCAATTGATTTGCTTATTATTTTTCCAGTAATAACTAAATGTCTAGTATAATTCTTGCATTTATTTTTCAGAGTCAAACAATCCAAAGTAACTTAATGCTGGAAGAGTTAATGTCAGCAGCAGAGACTATTGATGTTCACATAGAAGATGAGCCATTGCGGTATGAGGGGCGTGTTGTGCACATTGTTGGGCCGTTACGCATCCTTGAGCCAATATCGGAGCCTGATTACAACATACATGTTCAGGCTGTGAAATTATATTATCTGAGTAATTAATTAGAAGAATTGAGCTTCTTATGTATTTTTCTATAAATCTTGTTTCAATTATTTTATATCAGTTATTTTTTATTATCCGTTTTTAAATTAATTCCTTACTTTATGAAATTTGAAACATATATTATTTTTCATTTGTGTATGTATAATATTATTTGTTATTTTTTATATGTCTAGAGAACAAGATAACTTTCTCAGTGAGCCCGCAGAAGAGTCACAGAAAACCTACTGGTATCATAAAGACTGGAGGGACTATGTGGTGGACTCCTCCCTGTTCTACATCAGACCCGGCCATCACAACCCTACATCCATGCCCTTATTCAGTGAAACACACATAGCTGAAAATGTAAAAAATTGGATGGCTTTATTTGAGTAAGTTACACATGAAAAAAATGTCATACTATAACCTAATATGTAGTGTTGTGCCACATTAAGGTTTAAAAGGATTCATTATAAACAGACAATGTAAAATAGAGATGAAAACTGGAATTATGTTAATTTTAGGTTTGGATGTAAAGCGGAAAGTGAATGACTACTATGAGATTTGGTCTGACTCCAGGCCAGAGCGCAGTGACATAAAACTACATTCAGGTTTTTACTATCACGGAGACAGTGCTTTAGAGCATGAAATTGGTGACCTGCGTGTTCACTTCACTTATGCAGGCCGTGAAGATGACATTGTAAGCTACATAAGATTTTACCTTTACCAGTAAAGTGAGCAACAAATGAACTGTTTAGTAAACTTACTAAACAGTTCATTTGTTGCTCACTTTTTATTTATCCAACTATCAATTAAATTTATGTAAGGCATTTGCCTTATAATATTATGATTTAAGCCTAGTAACCAAAAAATCCACTATGGTAAACAACCAAAACATTGTGTTCCAGTATACTGCCGTTGGTGTTATAGAAAGTGGGACTCTCCAACCATATAGTCCAGCATCTTTTCCCACTGCTGATCCAATATCGATTCTGCGTAAGGGCTCTTACAGTTTGAAACAGCTTCATAATTTGGAGAAACGAGATGCAAACATACACACTTGGAAGTATAGACTCCTTGGTTTTGTTCAAGTTTTTGCCTCTGCAATGACTTTGCATCCAGACTGGGTAACATTGTGTAAGTTATGTATTATACATAAAACATTTTTTTCCCAAACATGATTTTAAATCACAGTTGTATAAATTAAATAGTTAGAATGTTTCAATTATGTGTTCAGTCAGTATTTTATTTATTATGGTGAAAACTTTTATATTTGGTGATTGAAAATTTAACTTAGCAATATACATATTACATAGAAAGATAAATATTAAGTAATATTTATTTCAGTCCTACAATGTCAATGGATATCAAGTAACCTAAGGCGCTGTACGCGAGTGTGGGTGAATTTAGTGTTGTCATTCTCCTATACTTTACTCATCATATCTATTCCTTGGTAAGTAAAAAATGTCACCAACAAGATAATACTTTCTTAATTTTTTTGGAAAGTGGTTATAGTTACCATTGCCTATATGATACGCATCAAGCTGAACTTGCTGTTGACTAAAGAATATGTATAACATATAAGATAATTGTTGCAGGTTAATTCACAAGCCATCATTCGGCGCGATAGTGTTCGGAGGCGCGATCCTGCCGCTCCTGCACTACTCCACGGTGCTCACTCGGCGGGAGCTGACGCCGGAGCCGCCGCCCTACACGCGCTGGAACGACGACATGCGTTGAGCAAATGACCCTTGTCGACGCACGCACCCTTCCTGCTATTCCCTGATAAGGCTCAGCTACATTATCGCCGAGTTTCTTGACATGTTTGCGAACTTCGAATATTTGATATACATTCTCGTGTCTGGATGTGCCTGACTTGGCGATAATGTAACTAAGCCTGTGGCGTAACGCAGCAGTGTTCCGCGCTGAGCCGCGTTACACGTAGAAGATACCGACCACTGATGAACTTCTGTATAATAACGAACAGTACAAACAGAGCAATAACATTTGATTATCGTATGGGTATCAATTAAATATTTTTTTTATTTTTATCCTATTTTGGTTATTTTTGCCTTGTTTTTATTAAAGAAAACTGTAATAGGGGACCGGCCTATGCTTGATTTTGTCCATTATTCTATATATAATGGTTAATAATACGAAAAAGAAGCACTGCTGCGAAAACTGCATAAAAATTGGTTAAAAAATGAGCGAGTAATTCATATTTAAAATATTGTAAAGTGCAGAAGTGGGCGCGATGTGGGGATATCGCTTCATCTCTTTCTTTCGCTCGCGTCGTAATTCCCGATGACGTCACATGTGGATATATCGTCTCTTTTCTGTTTCTTGTTAATTACCCCTTCCACCGAAATTCAAAGACTTATAACTTGTTGATTTTTTACCGGATTTTAAAAATTCCTTCTGTGTTGTAATTTATATTATGTAAATATTTGATAAAAGTAAAGAACAAAAATGAGTTCGGTACCCTATTACCTCAACGTTATGGTTTATAAAAAACTATTGTGTTTTTGATATGATTATTTTTTTTATATATAAATTGGTTTGTGTAGTCAGAACAAAGATGACTTAAGTAGTGTAATTTTTGTTAGGCCTTTTTTTATTTATAAGAAGTGATTTTAATATAGTTTTCCTTGAAATAATAAAAATAAAAACCTATGAGGTGATCTTGTATCCTTTTCACTGACAAATACTTCGTTTATAATAACTACTGTTTACTAACTGGTGCAGGGGTCAGCAAACTTTTAAACCGAAGGACTTGACACAATAAAGATATGTATTTAATTTTCCCCATTCACCACCTTTTCTTGTATTTTTTTAGATAATAAAGTTTGAATGATAAGCTACCGTGGCAGTCCACCATCAAAGAGTTCGTAATATCAGGTCAAATTTTTCATACGTTTGTTGACCATTGAACTAGTCAAATTTAGTACATGCCGAAGTAATAAATACTTTTATAATGCATGATAGACAAGTATTTTAAATATTTTTTTGATAATCGCATTAATTGACCAATGAATATTATTACTACTAAATACTATAGTGATAATATTATATATAGTATTCTATATTATAGTTCACCAAATAGAATTCGCGCTTTTGGTAATTTTTACAACGTCTTATGTATTGCGAAAAATTACTGAAATTAAATTAACTAAAAAAAAGGTAGAACCCGTCTACAAAATACCTAAAAAAGAATGAAATACACAGCCTGAAATATAGGTTGCGCGTTTTAGGTTGCTAGCTTGCAAATTTATTATTTGCCAAATTTAAGAGGAATTTAATAAAATACAGGATAAGAAATCAAAAGAAGCAAGTCAACTGGTTTATTTGTCTTCGAATAGCTAAGCAAATTTAAAACTACGAATCGCTTATACATGTTAAGTGTATTGAAACATTTTTTCTTTGTGTGAAGAAAGCTAATACGTTAATTTTATTTTTGTACAAAAAATAAACGTTTGAAAAAACATAAAAGTGAAGAGGTGATTTGAAATTTTGAATTTGTTCAGCAACTTTTTTGGACGACTATACTTATTTGATTATAATTAGGCAAAAAATGACATATTTTACTTTTCAAAGCTTTTCTTTTTTGGTTATTGAAAATTAAGAATATACGTACAATTATATAATTAATAGTCATATCGTCATTCATCATATCAATCCCTAAGATAGCAATATCCAGTATTTTGTATTGATAGTCTGTAATGTTAACTAATGAGGCTATCATAGCGTTCTTTGCTCGTGCATCTATTTGACTGCAGGTAGGTAGTTACGATATGTGTATTAGTTACCTTTTATCTTTGTTGTGCTTTACACTTTTACAATAAACTTCCTGTATTTTTAATACTACACGAAAGTATAAATACTTCCTTATACAAAAATATTTTATTTCTCCTTCATAATCAATAAGACTACTTACATCCACGTTTAAAAGTTGTACTTAGGATTTAATAATAGCTTTTGCCCGCAGTTCCGACAGTATAAATTATCACAATTTGATGACAACCTAATTTTCTGAAATTTTCAGGTGTAAAATATTGTAGAATTATCTTGAAATAGACTTTTGGAATTTTTTCGATGACAAAATATTATAATTCTTTATGCGGAGTTGATGTAGAGTACCCGAAGGGACGTATGTATGTAGCACACACGTATAAAGAGAAGATACGTAGCAAATTTTTGCAAACAGTTTTCGCGCAGGCGCAATGTAATATACAAAAATGTCCGTGAATATCAGCTGATACTCCGCCCATTGGTTTTGGAAATCGTCGAACATGTTGGTGTATTTATTTAAAATTTTAAAATGTTATTAAATTAAGTTGTGAATTTATAATTTATGTATTCTAAAGCTAAAGTAACAATGTTCTTTTCGCGCGTGAGGTGATTTAGCGAAGTGCTATTTGTTTACTTTGTACATTTCGTTTATATAACTAAAAAATAACCATGAAGGCTGCGGCGATGTCTGTATGGGTGTTTATAAACCTTCTGTGTTTCGGGATGTGTGGCTACTTATATCTTATTTGGTCACAATATTGGATGTACATAGAAAAACAAAGACTGTTTAACAAAACACCTGCGACGCCGCAAAAAGCTAGCGGCTCCATATTAAACGAGCAAAATACTTACATTTCAGAGCAATATCCATTACGAATATTGTATAATTCAACGTCACGAATGGAGTCAATGCATAAAAATCGTAGATCTGCGGTGGGTGCGTTCTGGAGCAGTATCGTAGTAGGCAAACCTTCGAGCTCACAAGATCATCCGTCCAACAATGTAGTAAAGAAAGTTCATGGCAGCCCCAGATTTCCTAACATACATAAACAAATACTAGAGTTCGACACCGATAAATATATGTGCGAGGATTTCACGACAATAGATTGCGAAGAGCGAACAAAAGAATTCAAAGAGTTATTATTAAAAGAGTTTCATAGAGTGCTGATGGGAGATAGCAAAGTCTTTCGGTCGGGTTTGAATTCACAGAATCCATACGACGTTAAGTATGAAGTTGGTAATCAGAAGGAACGATCGAAGCAGGAGGTGATGTGTGCGTTAAAGCGTGTGAGGGTTCGGACCGTGCTGCGGAGTGAGGAGCCCTTCGCGCGGCTCGGATATCGCATTCCTATCGCGCCTCTGCTGGCCGGCCGAACCTTCAACACCTGCGCGGTGGTCACTAGCGCGGGAGCGTTGCTTGGCTCTCGGTTGGGTGATTTTATAGGTAAGCTTATAAAATTACCAATTTTATTTTATTCACTACTTCAAAGGTAGTTCATGTAGGAAGATGAGTCATTTTTCCCGCAACTTAAGGCTCGATGAGTGTTCACTTGAATTACATAGTAGATAGGCATTTATATACTTTAGTTATTTGGTTACTAACCTGTTTACAGTTAGACACGTTCTAAATATGCTTCTAGTTAGTAAGCTTTATTATTTGTTTTGGTCATTTAGTCTCGTGCAGGGCAATAACCCATAACGAGTGCATTGGTTATTCATCGGAAACAGATTTAATCAAAGTATTTACCTACTATTCGGTTAATTTAAAACGTTTTTAGTAAGGTAGCTCTTTAGTGATAAACAGAAGAATTACCATACATTTTTAATTGGTTGTGTTGAAAGGGAACATTATGTTAAATTTACCCTAACGTCCGTTTTGCATGGAACAAGATCTTTATATTGCAGCAATTGTTTATTCAATGGGTACCCGTGTTATGCTTAGTAGATGATTGCGGGTGATCGACCGAGTATTGTGCCACTTATCGGCATCGGATCTTTGCTTTGTGGAACGCATTGGCATGCGCAGGCCGCCTCCTTCGCCGAACAGTCCAAATCGTATGCGAATTACACGAATATTGTTGTCCAAGGGGCTTCACCGATTACTCAGTATATTGAGGAGTAACCACTATGAGGGCAGTGGCAATAGGCGCATAGTTAGGGTTAACGTAACTTAATTGCCTTTGCTGTTTATAGAAACTTTACATAAAAAACTTTAGCTTTATCGAAAATAGTCTTTATAGTAAAGTGTTTGCTAACACATGTTTCGGACACAAAACTTTACTCCAACCCCAAGAGGCATCCATGAACTAAATAATTACTTATCTAACTTGCTTGGGATGATTCGTCTATTTACCTACATCATAAAATTAACACGGATAAACAATTTAGTCAGCTCTAAATGACGTGTTTTATATTATGCTTATCAGTGTAGAGATACCTACTTCATGCTTTAGTAAAGTGCATTCGTGTCTACGCAATACATGGCTCTATTGGTTTACTGATTTGATTTATTGCTATCTAGTGCACTTTACGCAGAAATGGTAGACAGCTTGATATGCTGATAGGGTCGTAGTTTACAATAGATGTAAGTGGCGCCGGCGCCCGTGACGCTTTTGTGTAAAACCAACGCGTTCGCACCGGAAAATCCAACATGCTTAATCTATGCTAATATCAGATATAAAAGTCTTATCGCTTATTTATTTACATAACATATTTGCTAGCGTTTCAGGGATATATTGTCCTTCAAGTGTGATTTAAGTATCATTCTTCCAATGCTTTGTATGCAGTGGCGAATTATCGAAGATCCATGTAGACATGTTACCGTTAGTATTGCATTTTTATGTTGTTTGTGTAATCAAAGTTGTAAAACAATCAGTTACTAATAGGTAGTCATGCAAGCTGTCAATGTGTAGGCAGAGGTAGTTCGGTTTACAAACTGTAAAGGTAAAAGTAGTGTTGGGTGATTCACATTTGAAACAAATCATTTTATTACATTGTGTTAGTCACTGCAACCGCATGGCGTGCCTTTGTCCTTTCTTAAAAATTGTTGATAACTTTAAAGCCCAGACGTGGAACAGACTATGACACATATTTCCGACTCAGAAATGTATAAGTTCACAACATTTTATTTATTGTTCGCTAGCCTTTGTTCGCAGTTTCGCCCGCACAAATATACGTATTGTTGCAGAATTAAAAGTAGTCTATGTCATTACATATATTAATCCGATTTTATTGTGTGTTAAATATAATAATACAAAACCAAATATCCATAAATACTTTCGCATTTATAATATTTCTAAGTAGAATAACATCAGGATAGTAGGAAGTTATCTTAAAGTTTCCTTTAAGTTATTAATTACATAGTATTTGAATACTATTTGTTGAATAGTTTTTAATATTTTCCGGGAGCCATATCCATTTCTCAGGCAGGTTGCCAGCCCTAGATGTGGAGGTGATTAAACTGATCATTCTGACCTTCACCAGCGTGGCTGTAGCGTCGGGTCTTAAATAAATGTCCCCTACATGTGTACGCCGAGTGAAATAACTGCAGAACTTCAGTAACTCACTTTTTTTGTCGAAACTGTTCATGCATCATATCGTTTTTTGTCCCATGTCTTTTGGAACTCAGAATTCCTTAACTATATAATATAGGTTATTTTTATCTGTAACAGTATGGTGATATATTGACGTTCTCAATTTCGTCGTATTAAATTTTAAAGGCCGAAATATCCATGCATATTAATTATTTTTACGTTTTTCTTTCAACTGCGAGAACTAATCACTAACTAGACGTGAATTTAAATTCTTTACTTGTCAATACTTGTTTAGTTACCCAGATTAAAGGTGAAACAAAATGTATGAAAAATGGACCTTAAGCTATAACCTTAATAAATGTTTTTATTTTTGCACAAACAAAATATAACAAGTAGGAACACATAAGTAGTAAAATTATTATTAGTATGTAATTTTTGTAGAAAGCGGCGATAGCCTAGTTGGGTGTGGAACGGACTGCCAAGACGAATGTCCGCAGGTTCAAATCCCAAGGGCACACCCCTCTGAATTTTCTAAAATCATGTGTGTATTCTTTGTGAATTTATCGTTCGCTTTAACGGTGAAGGAAAACATCGTGAGGAAACCTGCACATCTGAGAAGTTCTCTATAGGAATTTCGAAGGTGTGTGAAGTCTACCAATCCACACTAGGCCAGCGTGGTGGACTAAGGTCTAATCCCTCTCAGTAGTAGAGGGGGCCGTGCTCAGCAGTGAGCAAGTATATAAAATAGGGCTGATATTATTATTATTTATTATTATGTAATGTTAGTGCTTTCATAGGTTTCGACTTGCTGTTAAGCACCTACATAACTGTACTTGAATTGATATAACAATATAAACTCTAATCTCTGTTGTGCAATGTTACGCTGAAGTCTGTTTTTGTGCGGTATAATTAAATCTAAGAAAAAATATTGTTATCTTAAACAAACAGAAGTAATTCGGTTAAAGACACGAGCAGTTGTTGTAAACAAAAGTTTTTCATGTGAATTTGTGCCATAAGAGCACGCGAGCCCACCGACCGCCCACGCCCTGCTGCACGTATACGAACGAGTATCTACAACTGTATCTTCACGAGTTTAAAGATAACTCAAGACTGGTCTTTGCTTTTCTGAATCATAAAGCTACAGCCGCCAACTTGTTTTTATAACATTTCGCCATCATCAAAAACATGTTCCTGTTTTTCTTTGAATCGTAAAACAGAAATGACAACAAGGCGGAAATGCAGCGTGTAGTCGTACTATTTGCTTTTTAGTCCACGAACTTCTTTATAAAATAATTTATAAACCACTGGAGGTCGATAAACTCAACATTTGTATTGACTATTTGAAAACGTGTATTTATTAAAAAATATTTTATTCATGTGGTCCCCGGAACTTCACGCGTGCTGGGCTGTGGCCAAAGGCTGCATGTTTAAATTAACTTTCCTATATTGTTACTATTTAAAAATGTCTATTAAGCTATGAAAAAAAATGACTAATAATAATTGCAATAACTAATATCTCCTTGCTTCAAAATGCGCTTAAACAACACGAGTGAAATCATTAATGCGATAAAATTTGGACGCATTGTTTCAAGTAAAGTTTTATTATTTTATATTTAATGTAAAGTAATTATTATGAAATTAGCACAAAGTTACATATGACAAAATTAATACTTTAGAATTTCTGTATTTTATGGCAGCTTGCAGCCTGCAGGCGTACAGTGTCATCAACCCACACGTGTAAAAGGCTGTGCATAATTCATGGTGGCGACCATTGTGCGCTTCTAAATGACTACTATAATGCGACGACGTCGGGAAGCTTGCAATAAATATAAAACAAAAATATGCACGTTTCGCCAAGCTTAACACGACTATAATAAATAGTTTACCATGCCTACAATACTGATAGTATGTATACGTATATAGGTACTTAATACAATCGGTTTTTAGTTCAAAACATATTTGAACTTTTTGGTATTTTTATTTCGTACATTTACAAGTAAACTACAGTTTCCATTATTCTTATTATACGTATGAACAAACTGTAAAAATGGTTAATCCCCGTTTTCTCGTTAATCCATTAGATATTTCTCAATCACCACCTAGTTATCTAGCTAATTGATCAATAATCTAATAACAAATGACATTAGCGCTAACTGTAGGGAAATGATGTAACGCGCAGTAACTAGTTGTTAGTAAAACAATTTATAAACAATAGAGTGAGGGAAGCCTGTAATAAGCCGGTGTTAAATGCACCACATACATTATTGAACAGTTTTATTTTCCATTAAATTGAATTGTCTGATGTCTCAGTATTTTCTTTTGCTCTCAACGCGTCTTGTGTAGTGAGTACGTGAGTCGATATTTTGATTGTTTCAGATTGAGATAGTTCCAGTGATACGGCTTTAAGTATATTCACTTTTAAAGGTACAATGTCCGGCATTTTACGTGGGTGAGGCCGCCAGCAACAACTAGTGAATTTATAAATTTTATTAACAGAAAATGTGATAAAGAAACTCTTAATCATTTATGTGAGAATAATGGATGTAATTACGAGCTTTTATATGCAATCATGTTGTTTACATCTATTGTCTTGCTTTCTTACTCGCAATGGACAACGGGCGGAAAAATGTGACAGTGTTTTTACCTACTATTTATGCTTGATTAATTATAAAAAGAATTGTAATAGGTATGTGTAAAAATCATGCTCGCCTAAACATGTTCACCAGTATTTTAGTTAGGGTTCAGGATTATCTCCGGAGTCTTTATTGCAAGTTATAAATGGGAGTCGATGATGTTTATTTTTATATTAATTATTTATGTCCCGATCTTTTTAAATATTATATTTCTTGTCGTATCTAACATTATAAATGCATAAGTTTGTCAAAATGTTTTGATGTTTATTAAAAAAAAAACTAAACGAACTTGAATTTTATTTGGCACTCGGTTAAACTGTGTCCTAATTGGTTCCCAAGGGAAATAGTGGATTTTTATCACATTTTAAATAAATGGCATGAGCATGGTGTAGGTGGTGATATGAATCGCTACATTGTTTTATAGACTTTTGTAGCTGGAAAGTCCTTTTACGCGGGCGAAGCCGCGAGCAACAGCTAGTAATTCAAAATACCATTATACGTAGAGTAGTAGCAGAGCATAGATTTCGTGTACGTCAATCAAAACTATGCCCAGTAGTATATTGTTTAACTTCGGTTATGTGACATAATATTTCGTGCCGCGGTATTACAGCCTCTATAAAATGAATACATTTGTAAAGATTTCACTAATTTAATAGCGCCCGGCGTATTTCAAAATCCCTGAAATGGAGCGGAAAATCTGTCAACTCCAAGGTCTTAAGTTTATAATTGTCAAAGAACCTGTACTATTGGTGTCAGCGAGACCATTTCAAAAACACTGTACCTATAGTATGTAATAAAAACACATATTCTCTAGATATCTTGATATGATATTCTTTTTCCGCCGTTTTAATAACCGATCCCAATTGCTATTTTCGATCCATCGCGAAAATGAACTAATCAGAACAAAGTTTTTTTTTTGACATGCAGACGACTTAGTTTTATTGGTTCATCGCTATCTGATCGAAGATAATGTTTATTGTATGGAATAACGCACCGTGGTCTCTAAATTCGTATACGAGCTCCCCTTTATCCTTCTCCATTAACTATCTACTCTCATATGCAGAGTGGCTGTGAGTGTTGAAGCATGGGGATAGTGTCAGTCAAAATGCAGATCGCTTTGTATTAGATCGAGCGTTGACCTCTCACAATAGTAAAGCCACTATAAAATTATTACATAGTAAAATAACGGAACGAGCTCTGCGCAATGCACTCTAGGCGGAGTCTCGGAATGCACTAATTCAATGTATAAGTTTCGGCAAGCTTTTGTTATAGGTTTCAAGGATGTCTAAGAGTCATGTCCTTGAATGTTTTCTTTTATGCGCTCCTGGAAATTGCCTTTTAACAATATAATTACTTATCCCTTATCTTTAAAGGATGAATAGTGGCTTTAATACATGAGTGCTTAGTAGTAAGTGTAGATTTAAGGGCGTAATTCATGTAAATGATGTTAATACTAATATGCCCTTTAAAGGAAATTTTTAGCGGGCATAATTAATCAATAAATTGTAAAGGAAAATAGGCAATACAAATGTATTAAATAAATTGTTTGAATAAATCTAAACAGTTGAGGATAGTCACTTATTCATTACAACTATGAATAAAAAAATATTGCATCTACCAATATGTTTTAACCATTCATTCAAGGCGATACCTCAAGGTTCATTTTCATACATTTTGTTTTACCTTTAATCTGGGTAACTAAACAAGTATTGGCAAGTAAAGAATTTAAATTCACGTCTAGTTAGTGATTAGTTCTCGCAGTTGAAAGAAAAACGTAAAAATAATTAATAATCATGGATATTTCTGCCTTTAAAATTTCGTCATATTAAATTTTAAAGGAATTTATGTTACCACGTGGAAAATTTGAAAAGGAAATACACTGATATTTTCTTTTGTTTTCAATCCAAATATTCATGCGGTTTCGATGATTTATATGAACTTTTATGTAGTTATGACTGGGAAACGTATTTATTGCAATTTAAATAGGTAGAATTACGACACATCGCCTACATACCGTAACATATATGATTTGCTATTTAAATATGTTAATCAAATTATAAAACATTTTCGTGGCAATAATTTAGTAGCTTTTTATTCAAATATAAATATTTGCAGATTCTCACGACATGGTGTTAAGATTCAACAATGCACCTACAGAAAACTACACTGAGGATGTTGGTACTAAAACTACTATACGTATCCTTAATTCCCAGGTATTGTAACTAGCTACTTATCGCATCCTTATCGCTCCTTCAAGCAGTCACTACATTTGAAATAAACAGATTACAAAGTTATATTAACAGAATTCAGGCCATAATTACATATTACCTATCTATTCATAAGCAAGTAACATCGCGAGCTTTTTTGTATGAAATAAATGAAATGTTTTTACCACATTTTTTTCGGCTGTTTAACTTTATGTAAAGAAAGTGTTGTTACATATTTTGTAAATTATTTCAGGTCGTAACCAAACCAGAGTATAGGTTTTTAGATGATCCAATATACAAAGGAATATCTCTACTAATATGGGACCCAGCGAATTATTCTTCATCGTTGGAAAGTTGGTATAATCACCCAGACTATCCGCTGTTTCCAGTATATAAAAAGTAAGACAAATATAATTCTTAAAAAAAAACAGAAATAATGTGATGCAATATAGTCTTATTATTTTATTTACCAACATTTCTTTTTTCAATATATAAAAGAAAATCTCTCCTACAAAAAATCTGCATCGTATTTTCAGTATAGGTATATTAGTTATTTTGTTGCAGGTTGCTTGAAACAACACCTGATATAGATGTACATTTGCTGAACCCTCAGGTTCTGTGGTCTTTGTGGGCAATTCTTCAAGATACGTCACCTTATCGTCTGCGGAGAAATCCACCGTCTTCTGGTTTTCTCGGTAATTTGTGTGAAATTAATATGATACTGATCTCACAAGCACTTCAATTTTATTATATTTTAAAATGTTTTTAAGTTTAGACGAAAAGGCAATTGTCTCGTAGGGATATTGTATGTTCTTTTAATTTTTATGATTAGTGCAACCTGTACAAGGTAAATCACTTTTCCTGGGTCGGGCCAAAATAATTATGACTAGGTTTTTCCATCTTAAAACAATACTCAGACGCAACTCGGAGTAAGTTGGCGGAGTGATATCCCCGTGCCTCAGAAAGATCGTAAAGCCATTGGTCCTGCGCCTTATCCTTCTCCTGTCATTTCGGATTGCCGTCTTATCGGACTATGAGAGTGAGAAACAGAGAGTGTACTTGTGTATTGCGCAAGTCGTACGTGATATAATATCTCCTACGTACTTGGCTGATCTCCATTTAGATTGGCCGCCGTGGCCGACAATTCGGCTTGGAGGATTCATTCAAATCTTTATATATAAGTTATTGCTATTTGTAAATTTCCGCTTAAATATGTTTAATATTATATAAAGTATTTAGTGTATCTTAAGTATTTTAATCTTAAAGTTCTTAAATTAGGCAAGTTAATATGACCTGAGTTCTGTGCGAGTCTTCATAACATGCACGCAGTGTTTAACGCGTTAGTAGCTGATTTGGTATACAAACGACATAATTGTTCCAGGCATATGGTTTGCTCTGCACCGGTGCAACAGGATCCGCGTGTTTGAGTACGTGCCGTCTGCGCGGGCGACGCGCCGTTGCCACTACCACGCGCCGCGCGACGATCCCGCCTGCACGCTCGGCGCCTGGCACCCGCTCGCGCAGGAGAAGGCTTTGGCTGAATCTCTACGCGACAACTCGGACGTAGATGTGTTCCAGAGAGGGTTTATTGATATCACTGGGCTTCGG
Source organism: Manduca sexta (assembly GCF_014839805.1). Taxonomy (NCBI): domain Eukaryota; kingdom Metazoa; phylum Arthropoda; class Insecta; order Lepidoptera; family Sphingidae; genus Manduca; species Manduca sexta. The sequence continues at coordinate 7,418,843 of NC_051142.1, read as the reverse complement.
AATATTCAATGCTGAGACTGTTGGGTTTTCATACACCCTTTAATGTTTAAGGGTTTATTCCATCAGATCTAATATTGACAGATTTCGGATTGTGGAAATTAATATGTCGACGAAATTAATATGACGTGTACATAAATAATATTTTTTTTAAACTAAATACATAGATTGGGATAATCTAAATAATTGTCGGGCAAGGAGACTGATTTTGTTGTGATGTGCTGCAATTACAATTAGCGTATGTAGGATACATAATCTAACCGCTAGTAGATAAAAAAAAACAAATTGTGTCACTTTAAGAAATAAATTCATGTAACTATAGGAGACATGTTTATGACAATAAAGTTAAATTTAAGCTTAATGACAATTTGTTGAAATTGATACAAAATTCCGGATTATTGTGTCATTTTAATAAAATATAAAGCGTATTATTTAAATACCCTCACAACTGTAGAGCAGCCTCACAGCAGTGGGACTCGCAAATAAAAAAGAACTCACCAAAAATGACCATTGAAAGTCGATGAAGCCATGGTCACACTCGTGCGAGTAAAAAAGAGGCTTCCTAGGACTCAAGGCATTAATGCTAATATAGTTCAAATAATGAAGGTTTCATATTCATATGTGACCGACTCAAATGTGGTAGAGTATCTTTGTAGCAAATCGGTATTAGTAGTAGAGCTATAGGATGAATACATCTACTGGACCGGGTGTGACGTAAATAATATAATGTAAATAAATTATGGGCATTGTGATTTATGAGATTTAACATATATCTTTTTTTTATTGCTTTGTATGAAAAGGCAAGTTTTTCGGTTGCCTGATGGTAAGCAAAACGACGGCCCATAAACAGTAGAAACACGATCCAACCACTTAAATTACAAAAAAAAAAAAAATGGTATTTCACTGCGCTCACCATACTAAGACATGATACTTTTAAGTCTTATTATGTCCAGTAGTTACACTGGCTACAATGTTCTTCAAACCGGAACACAACAGTGACTAAACACTGCTGCTTGGCGGCAGAAATAGACATTTTCCTTGTACCTATTCAGGCAGACTCTCACATATGAAAGACCACCAGAAAAATCTAGACGACGAGATCATCGCAGTGCTAACTGTAAGCAGTGTTCTGACATTCAAACTTCTGGGTGATGTTTCAGAGAAAAGACTATTTCATCGGTCAGTGAGACTAAGCTTGTGTTTGGCAAGGTCAACGTAAATATTGCCAAAAGTTGTAATTCCTATTTTTTATAATTGGTACGGTACCCATGACTTCTAGTATTGTAATTTAATGTTGATCCTCTTTTCAGAAACTTAGCGTTAGATATCATTTATGTATTTATCTTTTTGATCGTTGGCAGGCTTTTTGCTACAAAATGATTGTAAATAGGCAGCTTGTGATGTGAATTGTATGTACTGCAATAATGTCTTTCTAATAAAGGTGTACGTTTTACAACTTTTGAGTTTTAATTACTTACGTCTTATGTAATTGTTTTACTAAAATATTGTGAATATTATTATATCGTGTTTTTATACAGAACCAGAAGAGCGAACGAAATTTATTAGTAGTTGTGATTCTAGAAGTTAGTTTGGGCTTGCGGTTTCATGGGGCTAAATGAACATTACGTTATTTATTATATTTTGATATTACTAATAACATCCAACAGCGATCTACTCTTAGACAACTATTCGTCCACTTCCTGAACATAGCATTGTCCATAGTTATAATTGGTGAGGAAATTGGTCTACATTTACTATTTGGTTGTTTAAAAAAATAGCACAAAGTAGTCAGACAGGATTTTTTTGATGGACTGACCATCACTATCGTCTTTCATTGTTGACCAAACACAAAAAGAACTCCTACAGGAAGTAAAAACGTCATTATTGTTTTATGTGATTCAGGTAACGCCATGTCGACCATGAGGTGCCCTTGTCCATCTTGTATTTTTAGCGATTTGCTAGCATATACTGGGCAGCCCGTGCTACCGGAATACTGATGGGGTGCTGTACTAGCTACCGGTGATTAGTGATTCAACACGAGCGCACGGAATTAGCGCGCTATATATCCGAGATACGAGCGCGTGTCATACTAACAAAGTTTGAATGGCCTTGTCGGTTCCAATACACCATGTATTATGCTTTTACAGAACGTTAAACTGCTGAGATAGCGCGAACTTCATATAGTACATAAGTGTTATTTATATTACACTATGTGGTCTTGATCGTGTAAATCATGCTGTGCGCGTATTTATTCGCCACAGCCAATGCGTTAACAGTCAAAAGCTTATCACGGTTAGGTGATTTTATGTAGCACACGTGTCCCCACTACGATATTCCGTCGCTTCCTTCTTTGTTACCAATCTCCGTCGCTTTTCAGTTCGTTGTCAGCGATCATGAATGTTAAGTATCTGTAACTACATTTGTATTCCAAACAATTTTTATATGTAATAAGAACTTCATTTTTAAGGTACTAGGAACTCACCTACTTATGTTGACGCATTAACATTGTTTTCCTAGTGAACTTTGAATTTGTTTGGCTGCGTAATGCGTTTCGCTGCGTGTCTCAGGTCATTGGCTCTGAGATATTCTGCGTAATCGGTGCAACACTCTTGCGGCTGATTGAGGAGTTGTTTGCCGATGCCGCACATTCCTATTGCACTAAGACACTAGGTATTCTGCAAGTGTGAAGGTTATGCTAGTAGTGTACTAGGAAGCGCTGGATATTTGCCTATTTAATCCCATCTCTGGCTATCGTCCAGCGATAGCATACAATTCCTTCACTTGATTCATATGTCCCTACTATGAAGTGATAGCATCATAAATGCATATGACGATAAAACATGCATAGATAAGGTTGTCGCGGAACAGTTCTCTCTTCCTATTTTTATGTATCGTTTCCTACAACAATCATTTAGCGAGTGCCAATGTTTGATTTATTTCAATGTAACAAGTTCTATGATCACAATGCAGACATAAACTTAGATTAATGTTTATTTATATAAGGTATATGGTAGGCATAATTCGTAGTTAGATGGCATTCATAAAATAACTTCATTCTAATTCATCTTCCGGTACAGATCATTGTTCATAATACATAACAAGACAAGTCAGAAAAAAAGGAATATTTAATCCACATGAACGGACGCCTGCACCACATAAAGAGTAAGCAGTAACCTAACTAACAAATGTACATATTGTGCATTCACGGTTCGTTTGTTTACTTCTGTTTCATTTCCTGAAATTGAGAGTGAGTCTAAAGCAAATAACAAACCATTTTGATTTACTGAATTGGGGATCGAAGCCAGGATAATGTCAGATCACTTGCTACGAAAGATGTATTATATATAACATAGATCCTCACAAGTTTAATCTGCAAATCTATGTTTATATTATGTTTTTTTTTACGTAGAAATAAAGATAATTATTTTGCTTTTACTGTAGTGAAACATCAATCAAATGTATAAGGATAATATACATCTACTGTAATAACGAAAGGTAGTGTTGTTTGTTATTTGCCTGTGATTGGCAAGCGATCTACCTTTTTATGAACGATATGCGTATTCGTTGCGGAAATGATATTATTTTATAATGATGTACTCGAAGGTATGTGTGTTCTGTGTGCGGCTGTGCTGTGTATAAGCTACAGCTCTATGCCCTTGGCGACGTGCGAAGGTTTCCATGCTTTGTTCTGCGTATGCATCTCATCATAAATAATTAACTTATGGATTTTAAATGATGCGTCACCATCATTATATACAGCTGCAGTATTACTTAGTATCTTAATCAACATTCTTATTTGGTGATCGTAACTCGTAGTACTTGGATCCTTCGTAACACAAAGGAACTAACCGCTGATTTTAGCCGTCAATATTTATCCTGTAAGGTATGTTTGTATTACTTTGTCTTTGTTATACTATCGGTATTTCCCAAAAAAATAATATGAAACGCCGCGCCGTGCTAGCTACATAATATTATTACGTGGTAGCTAATTGATTTATTCCTATTTGATAATAATTCCAAAATATATATTTTTTCTGTAATCGATACCAATATACCCCTTTATTAAAAAAAGTTAAAAAGTAAACCTAACCATACACCAAATTTTTTAATAACACCTATATTATTATAAGAACTGTTATCATTATTGAGTTTTATCATCGTAACTATTTATATTTTTAAATACTGACGGTAAAAAAATAGTTTACCCTTATAATTTTATTTTGTAATACCATGGGGAAACATACATTGACTGTTGCGTCCGGTAATTGGGTTGAGAGTCTGATTCATGCGCGCAATTGAACTAACGCTGAATCATAAATCACACTTTTTATTTTAGATTGACGCACAAGTATAGTACGTAGCTTTAATTATTCTGTTTTACGCGCAATGTGGGTTAGATTATATGGGTCGCCGTCTGTTTAAAAGAACCGTCATCCTAAACTTCTCGCTAATCACAAAACCGCAATTTATATAAAACAATCTTATGGTGTTTTATTATATGAACAGGAAAACTTATAGAGGAAGACGACAAATGTTGTCAAAACACTCCGCTGCGATTATCACACGAGATACTGCCGGATGCTGTAAATTTTTTGGAACAAAATTTTAACATCACACATTTAGGTAACGGAAACAAACAGTAGTTATAACCAGTGACGGCGTGAACCACCGCGAGGCCCCAGGCAAAAGCAAAACAAAAACCCACACGAAATCCAGTGCGAAGCAAAAAATTGCTTCCCGGTTTTCACAATTTCGTCGGTAAGATGCTATAAAGGTGCTCCAAGGCAGTGCCGAGGGCTCCTTGAGCGCGACGCCCGGGCGGTTTCCCGGATCTTTCCTCCCCTATTGCCGCCTTTGGTTATAAGTTTGTAAATTCCGTTTAAATGTGTTTTCCTTATGAAAAAAATATATTTCTTGTAAACCTACATAAGACAATATAAATGCAGTAAGATACTTGAATTATAAAAACGTAAAGCTTGTTTGTACGCAACTTTTGTTACAGTGGTAATGAGAAACTGTTGATCCGAACCCTTTTTTCTTACATTAATAAGTAGCTTATGTTGTTGACTATGTCGCGTCAATTTATTTAATAAAATCCATACTTTAAATCGGGAGGCGGCACGATCAAAAATAAATCAACAATAGCATAATGTCGATTTTAGTTATAAAACGTACCAGATTCTCAAATACAATAATCTGTGATGTCAAAGTTAGGAAATTATTGAAACCTAGTTGTGATTAGCGATATTTTTATTCCTTTATCTCGTGATAAGTTGTACGTTTAATATAGTCACATGTTATGTGCTAATGGTAGAAATCTATGAATGGAATTGTTTCATTTATAATTGTTCGCCAATATAGAAGTGATGATATGTAATAAGCAATGAGTGAAAAAGGAACGTCTCTCTATTTGGGTGTTTCTTTTTAATTTTTGTAAATGGAGCGGGGTCCAAACGAGTGTCGACTGACGAGAGATGATTGCCTCCCAACAGTCGACACAATTATGTCGGCCCGTTGGAACTCCGATCCTATGCACATGATGATCCTGGGGTGCGAAACACTTACGTGAGCTACTATGGTGAATTCCTCAACGCTTAGAACTAGCTTTAGTTCTCTCTATCCAGGGGCGACATTAGGGGGAGGCGAACTGGGCAACTGCCCAGGGCCTCGCGCCCACAGGGGCCGCGCGCGCGGTGCTTTGGAGGACTTTTTTTACGATCTTACCAAGCAAACTGTTAAAACCGAAGATTTTTTTTTGCACCAGGGCAACGCGTTGTATTTTTGATTTCACCTGGGGCTTCGCGCCCACTAAGGCCGCCGCTGTCTCTATCTCAGAATAATATATTCTGAGATCTAACTAGGCAATGTGAACTTACCGAGCGATGATACATCGTCATATGTCACCGTCATTGTTTGTCACATACCTATGGAACTTTGGAAGTACCCGCATGCCGGAAAACTGTTTCCTCGTAGGGAACAATTTTATTGTTATGCGGTAAAAATTGTTTTAAATGTGAATTCGTACCAAGTGCCCTATGGATCAAATTAGTCATCTTGAACATATTTAACATGCATGATCCATTTTATAATAAGAGTTGATGTTAATATAGATTTAATTGGTAATAATAAATACTATATAATTCAATTTATGCGTGTGGGCAAGTTTGTATTGCGATTTACGAGATAAAGTTTTAATAGGTATCTTACAATATTGCACTAATTAATAAAATAAGCAGGTATACACTAAATATTGAAGAGACTACGTGTTTTACGTGCTAATCTTCGAGCTACTTATTGGACTGCTTCTAAAGACGCAGGGTACATAAACACGGAAACAGCCGCGATCAAAAGTTTGTAACTTTTAAAATTCATAATATGTGGGCGAAAAGGTATAACTTGTGCAATATCAAATCTTAAGTGGATTTAATCTTCATATCAAATAAATTGTGGCTCACATCAGAAAAGAAAATATTACGGGTGTTGAGTTAAAGAAACAGTTTGATTAAATAGAAATTTGCCAAATGACGCGTAACGGCGCCATATGAGTCACACAGTGGCCCACAAGCCAACATCATTCACCGCTTTATGTAACGTTACAAGATGTACAGTTACATTTTTAAGCATAAGAAGCGCAATTTTCTTTGTCTCGAGTGACACTGAACACTGAAAACATCAATTCGTCATTGGTATTTACTATTCGGGTCATTGTTGCTTGCAAACTGACAAAAACAGGGATGGCGAACCTTTAATGATTAACGTGCCATTGTTTATCTTCTTCTATCTATCTATACTTATAATAAATCTGTAGAGAGGTCAATTCTGTACATGAAATATATTTCCAAAATAACTATCAGGGGGTGATTAGGGATCGATACTGATGCCAAAAATGCAATTGGTAAAATTTTTGTCTGTCTGTCTGTCTGTATAACCGTTATAGAAACAAAAACTACTCGACGGATTTTAACGAAACTTGGTACAATTATTTGTCATACTCCTGTGCTGGTTATAGTATACTTTTCATCACGCTACAATTAATAGGAGCAGAGCAGTGAAGGGAAATGTTGGGAAAACGGGAGAAGTTACTCCATTTTTAAGCTTCCGTCGCGTGTGCAACCTTCATGGTTAAAGCTACACAGAAATCATGTATGACGAAAATGTTCTCCTTAAAATTATGTAAAAAATATCCCACGACAGCATATGTCTATCTTTTATGGTTGACTCACAATAACACGTGTAACTCCCGATAGCTTAGCAGTTCGAAGCTTTCTCATTATATTTGTCTACTCTTACGTTTATAACACTCTCAGTCATCCCTAATTAAAAAAGTTAACATTATAAAATATTCCATAAAAAATAATCATAGAAATTGATATAGAAACACCAAAGTTATACATGAGATACGCTAATAATAAGCCATCATACGTGAATACTGAATCATGCTATAAAGATTATTTCTGTATATATATAAGGTCGCCAACGCACAGGCAGGCGGCTTGCTTGGCACCTAGAGGCTAGCGAATCACTTAGCGAGTAGCTTCGTAAAACGAACATTCTCGAACGTTCGCGACCGGCTCCATTTTTGAAGTCCGAAATCCACGCGGGCGAAGCTGCGGGCGGAAGCTAGTAAAAAATAAATTTTTGGCCTGTAACGTGCTATCCAAGACCGGTTTTATCTATCCGAGTGCCCCTTTTTAGCAACTTTTTAATGACCCAAATATGGTTTTGTTTTTTTTTTATTGGGGCTCAGCAAAGTGGCTTCACTGCACCTTATGTTAAAAGAAATGAAGCTCAAAGAAGGATACATATACACTGTTTGCATATTACACGTGTGACCGAATTATTTAGTTATGTGCCACAACTAACACGAAAAAGTTTGTAAATCAAATGAAACCTAACCATGTTTGAAAATACTTTGAATAAAACAATGGTTTGAAAAGGGATCTCATGTGCTAGATACAAAGATAAAAAGTGGGCTTCAAAATATTAGAATGAAGGAAGTATTTGGTGGAAAAAAGGTACCTCCTCTAATAATTATCGGTGGGTACCGATCGATATTCATCTAAACGGATAAGTATGGATACACTCATAGTCAAATTTAGAGAAACGCAAAGGAAAAATAAATTAGCTCAAAGGAAGATTTTTCAATTTCAATTCGGGGTCGTGTAAAGTTACTTCAATTCAAACGTTTATGATAAAATACAAAATTAGAAAATTTTAAATTTTTATTGCTATAAGGAAAATTATTATTTTGGCTTTCCCGGAAAAAAATGTCGGGCTTGGTTGGTGTCGGTCAAATGTCCGATGTTTTTTCTAACGTTTGGCACGGTACGTATTTAATAGCATTTACTACTGCTGCCAGTGTCCTGTAATTATCGAGACATAATAATCGAGACTTGTTAATATAACTTAGTAACAGGGAATTCCATTTTGATAAATAAAGCACTTTTAAAGTTTTTTTATTGTTATTTGATGGCTTGGTTATTTCAAACATGTTCTTACAGATTATAATATCAGCCCTGTATTATATACTTGCCCACTGCTAAGCACGGGCCTCCTCTACTACTGAGAGGGATAGGCCTTAGTCCACCACGCTGGCCTAGTGCGGATTGGTAGACTTCACACACCATCGAAATTCCTATAGAGAACTTCTCGGATGTGCAGGTTTCCTCACGATGTTTTCCTTCACCGTTAAAGCGAACAATAAATTCACAAAGAATACACACATGATTTTTTAGAAAAGTCAGAGGTGTATGCCCTTGGGATTTGAACCTGCGGACATTCGTCTCGGCAGTCCGTTTCACACCCAACCAGGCTATCGCCGCTCTCGTTTCAAGTTTCGGAAAACATGTAGACCATCTTAATATTTAGATTTCAATATCTCTACTTTATTTTAAAACTGCTATTATAGTGTAGGGCTGAGCATAATATTGTGTCAAACAATATCTGCAATGTTTATGGCAAAAGGTAGCCAAAGTTGTTTATTACGTATTGATTTAAACTCAGAGATACATTTTTCATTTGTATTTCCGTGGACGCTTCTAAATCAAACAAACCTTTCTATCCCACGAACATAAAACTTTCTTCGAACAAATTAAAGTTAAGTTTATCGATTTACCCCACAGCTAATTTCATTTTGTCCACATAACTCTGTATCGCTTTGCCACAATTATTATAATTGAGTTTATTTTTCGTATTAATCTGCTTCCTTAGTCTTATACTCTACTTTGGTCCGCTTACAATTAGGTGAGCAATATCATAGGACTTAATTTTTTCTTATATTTGGAAGCTAACTATTGTATCTTATCCCATGAATAATTATTACCTGATGATTAAAAAGTCAACCCTTTACTATTTATAAATTTTATTTAATTGCTAGAACTATAAGAATTTTTAGATGTTAAAAGGTATAGGCAAGAGAAACAGAAATTGCATGCGTTTATAATATCATATACTTACCCACAATTTGCCCGCGCGAAAGAGTTTTCCGGGATAAAAGTCCCGCTACATATTTTCCCGAGATAGAAGGTAATGTTCTTTCCAAATTTCATCGATATCCTTTAGGTAGTTTTCGAGTTTCTCGCAATCATACCGGTCAACAGATGCGGTGGGGGACTTTCTTTTAAAATATATTCAATTCAGATATACATGATTGTTGCATAACTTTAACAGTTTTCGCAATGAAAGCAATCAAGAAGAATTCCCCGTTTTTGCAATTTTTTTAGCGTTCCGTTTTTCCGTTTGAAGTACGGTATAGGATCACTTTGTTGTCCGTCCCTCCGTCCGTCTGTCTGTCAAGACCCTTTTTCTCAGGAACGCGTGGAGGTATTAAGCTGAAATTTATATCAAATACTCAGGGTCTACGATCCCTTGGAGCTGTGAAAATATCAAACTTCTAAGCCAACGCAATCAAAAGATACAGCTGTTTATGTCGCAAATTTTCGAAACTCGCAAGGGAAACAAAACCTACAGGTATTTCCCGTAAACTCAGAATCTTGAATTTTGGTACGAAGCAACGTATAGTACAGATTAAGAAAAAATTGCGAAACCATACATTTTTAGTTACATCATATAATTTATTTATTTATTTATTTATAATAAAAATATTCTTAATAATTTTAAAGTTACTACTCCTTTCCTCATGAACGCGTAGAGGTATTAAATTGAAATTCATATCAGATACTCAGGTCTATAATATCTTTAAGCTGTAACAAAATCAAACTCCTATATCAAGGGTACCCTTGTCGTCCAGTCGACCTAAAATCTTGAAATTTGGCATGAAGCAAGGTATAAAGGAAAAATTCCGAAAACCTTAAATTTCTAGACCTATGTCTTTAATTTATGCTCCTCCAGCTTTACATATTGTAATGTTATGGATTTCATTTTGCAATAAAAATACCATAATTATGACTCGATTGTCGCGATGAGTGAACTTTTACATACCTAAAGGTTTGTACGGAACCCTCGGTGCGCGAGTCCGACTCGCACTTGACCGGTTTTTTATTGATGCGTCACTCCTATTGGTCATAGCGTAATGTTATGTAGCTTATAGCCTTCCTTGATAAAGGGGCTATGCAAAACTATTTTTTTTCAATTCGAACCTACTAGTTCATAAGAATAGCGCGTAACAAGCAAACAAAAAACTCTTCAGCTTTATATAATAGTATAGATTTGAGTTGGCTTCACCAGCCGCCTATTATGCATACTGAACTTATAAAAGTGGTTATAAAAATCTCAGACGATTTATTTAAGTGATACTTGGATTTATAGACTGTGTAATAACAATTTGAAATATTTTTCATGCTATAAACTAAGTTTCAAGCATTCACGGCACACGATCGATTTAAATTCGTTACATTGCTGCATCATTTCCTACGATTGTAAGTTTTATAAGAGAAAATCTTAAACATTATATAGAGTTTATTCCATAGGCAGTGTTTGTTATTCCGCACAGAGCTTTGTAAAATAATTGTATGGTCACAATGTTATCGGGCCAAATATAAAGTAGGTACATATAATTTAAAACATTTTGTACAATGGTCGAATAGATATTTAAACCGAAGATTTATAGATTTTTTAATGTATAACATGTAAAGCCAAGTCCATATATTATGCAGAATTAATAAGAAATTGCGCTGACTAAAAACTTCGTAACGCTAGGTTAAACATACAGAGGAGTATTATTATATTATAGAAGTTACTATAAAACATATGAATTACCTTTATCGTTATTGATTAAGTATTGAAATTATAAGTGATGCAACTGGGCACCGAACGCAACGAGAGCAGGGCGTCGCGTCGAGTTGAAAAACCTCGATTCGTGCAGGAATTCGGTAGTATTTTTATTATTTTTATACTTTACTTGACCAAAACAATGCGTATGGACCCTGTAGTGTCTATTGTTGTAAAATTTCTTTGTTTGGCGGTAATTTTTAAACTCTTTATTGTGTTGTTTGTATAAAACTTGAAATTTGAACATGTTAACATGTTGAATGAGACAGAAGCATATGATGATTTTGAAGAGTTTAAATATAGAACACAGTAATTATAATTAAACATTTTAAACATTTTGGTGTGTATATGATAATTAATTTCTTACCAATATTGTCTTTTTTAACAGGCCACTAATATCATTTAGTATCTCTGAACCAACTCCGTTCGACTCATTAAGAAAGCCTTCAGAATTAAGTCCCACTATTAATAACATTATAGTATAGTATATAAATTTACAAAAAATCTGTTATAGATACATAAGGGTTTATTTAAATGCAGCTGAACACAATATGTATTTAAATATTTAATTACACACTTCTATCTGCAGAAAATGACACATGTAATAAATATTTCGGCGGGATCACACATAACATACAGTTGGTGCACTTCAAAGTGATTTTCATTTCAATGTCTGTAAACATTGACAGAATATATTTAATTATTTAAACTGCTTTAAAGTTCACTAGCATAGCATTGATTTCGCTACGGAAAGGTCATCTAACAAATGTCACGATGTTGCATTGGTGAATCGCATTAATTTCACACGCTGATGCTGAGTTTGCCTAACTTGCTATTTAAAAAACCTGAAATAATGAGTTTACATTTTAGTTGATTTTCACCTCCTCTGATTAAAACATAATGAAATTGGCTGACAATCAGACATTTAACAGTAGGTATATATTATCTTAGAGCTCCTTGTTGACAGTAAAAAAAAACATATTTTTAATACTGAGGCAGAAACACTAATGCTATGAAATTTTGGTAAATATATACTTACCATCACGCTTTTTATAATATTTACTTATTCCGGGCTTTGTAGAGATGCACTTACATTTCGCCAACTTTGTCATGTCCCATTTAATAGAAGCCTAGCCGATCGCCATTTACTGATAAAAAATCCAGTCTGATAGAAAATACTGAACCGTAAATATTAACGGTGAAGAAAAACATCGTGAGGAAACCTGCACTTCTGAGAAGTTCTCTATAGGAATTTCGAAGGTGTGTGAAGTCTACCAATCCACACTAGGCCAGTGTGGTGGACTAAGGCCTAATCCCTCTCAGTAGTAGAGGAGGCCCGTGCTCAGCAGTGGGCAAGTATATAATACAGGGTTGCTATTATTTTATTTTTTTACTATAATAAAACTTGTATTGGTGTCCTTACACTACCGAGGCCAACTTGGTTGGCACCATTTGTTTATTGCGTGGAGCTCATGCTTGATAGATAAATTTCGAAGAAATTATCATCCAAAAGTGTAATACGAGTCGTTAATATTATGTGTAATTTACAGTTCAATCAAGTTCTCAACATATAAAAAAATCGAATCTCCGAATCCATCGAGAATGCTCCGAGGAATTGTGCTGGCATGCTAAGCTAAAACTTGATGATGAATACCATCACAACCCGAACGAATAGGCTCACTAACTCTTTTCTTTTCCCTCCCAGGCAATGCTTGTGCGCTTGGTCTCCACAACAAATGCACGCCTATGCCCGGGGGACATTTGCCGCGGCTCTAGGCATATAGTTCAGTATGTATATCTCTTGGTTGTAATTGAGACCTATGATGGCTCGCGAACATTTCCTGGCCTTCTCCCCTCCACCCATCCTAAGAGGTTTCTTTTCTTCCCCCGCATATACCTCCCAACTTTCCTCCAGTAGTAAAGTCGCTAAACCGGGTGATTCCAGTATCCTATTCGCAGGTTTCCCCGCGTAGATTGCGAGGTCCAATACACAAAAACCTTTTTTCATTGCTGCTCCAACATGCTTTAAAATAGTTTCCTGGGGCGCATGTTTCCTCCTTCTTATAATTTTGGGTACTGCTGGCGTAGCGAGAAACTTCTGTACTGTAGGTTTAGTTTATTCTTTGAAATATTACCAATTCGATACTTATAGGTCGATCGAGCGGCAATCAACCGCTAACGTTTATTCTATGCATACTTACCCTATGTATCAAATTCTCCAACTCCTGCGAACTTTTCTCTTTCGAATCACCCTGGTGATTTAGTTTTAACACACCTTTCATAATTATAGTTACTATTATTTTTCGATCCGTACAAATCTTTAGTATTTTGCTTCTTGTTAATTACCACTTCGACATACTTCTTAATGGTCCTATTTCCTTTCATGATTTTTCAGCTCTGTACAACTATACTTACTAACTTTCTTTATCATATTTCTGTTACTCCTTTACGGAAAGCCAGTAGTATCTTTTTGAACAACTTCCGACTACCTATGTAGGTATTTATGGATACATTCACCATTTTTATTTTTATTTATTTTTATATTATAAATAATATAAACATGTCGCATTCATTCATTATGACGTCGTGATGTATCGGTGACTCATACTAAGAGGCTTAGAATGGAGAAAGTAAAAATAAAGTGGATTAAGTGAAGATTTCGATTTCTGTGTTCATCTCATTTGCCTCGTCAAACCATTTAAATAAGGTAATCAACTTTATTGCTTTACCATTTGTGAAAATATACATTAACTAGATAAAAAAAAAACTAGAGCCATGTTTGTAATTAGATCAGTGTAAGTGGAAGAATCGTTTACTATGTATCTACACTATTCTACGCTTAACATTTTAGGTTGACAGTTGACACAACATAACGACTGCTCCGGCGCAGGCGAGGTCAGTCAATGCCGTGTCCGGGCGCGGCCGCGATCAAACGCGCCGCGCTACACCTTCCGTTCAGACCCTACTCCTTACACCTGCACGTGGAGTTCGCGGAATTTTTACGTCCAGTATAGAACAGTAATACCTTCTCATACATTTTATTATTATTTTACTAGCTTTTGCTTTTCCTCCATCCACTTTAATGTTTCTTCCCACAATGAAGTGCCACGTTGTATATTTTAGGCATTATATTAAATGATATATGTTAGCTATATGTATAGGGCAAATTTAATAGAAATAAATTTAGCAGTTATCATAAATTATATATCTAAGAGAATTGAGAATATTTTAAATCTCGTTTATATAATGTAATATACAATATTAATAGGATTGTTGTATACTTGATTCTTGCATATTTTCACTCTGTAAATAAAAATTGTATAGGTTTTTAAGTTTATGCCTAAGTCTTACGGCGAAAAATTCTTTAAAACGTAGTTGATTAAAATTACAAAGAATTATCAAAAAAATATCTAAGAAAAAATCTATAGCCGTTTTATGGTGTAACTACACATAAATAATCGGTGTATTGTGCATAAGAAGATGGAGTATGCTTGGAGGCCGAATTTTGGCCTTCATTTCCATCCTATAACCCGATGCCATCTGATACGTTGAAAAACATAATTATGCCTTGACATGATAGTTTACTAAATGGTCAGTTGTCATGGCATTGATATAATAAAACTGATGAGATTGCTCGGCATTACAAGCAGTAATGATGACCTTTTTTTAAATCGCAATAATTCATATAAACGAAATTTCTATAATAATTTTAGATGTTTAATAGTAGTAAAGGCAGAAATCACTAAAATAAAGAACATAAAGCAAACGCTAAAAGTAAGCAGGCCAATGATAATTTATTTTTTTATAATAAGTCGACACTGCTGATTTTTTAGAGAATGCCACTTTAATTTTATACTTTGAGTAAATAGTGTAGTAGTACAAGAGCCGGTAGGAATCTCTATTCGACTGTACTAACTACCGCGTTTTTTCGTAGAAATTGTATGTAGATGGCAAGGTGTATAGAAGGAGTATCAGCTGCACGCATGCAGTTTTTTATGTTTAATTGTAAACTTATTAATTTGCACCCTTGTCATCTTTACTAATAACAATCCTACAACATTGCGTTGTTTCTCGTCCTTTAACTAACAATTCATCACATTTACGTAAAGTAATGTCTGGGCATTTTATTAAAGCATAGAGTAATGTAAAAAATATTCAGATAATTAATGATGATTCCGATAAGTTAACAACAGCAGGTTAAGGGCTAAGGGTAGAAACGATTAGGGAGAATTGACTCACCGACCTTCACCCACCTTTTATGTTTTCATGGTATGCCACATTTCTTTTCGGTAATATTGAATTTTCGTAGAACTATGTAATTCATGGCTATGCCACGTTTCTACAATTTAAAAAATGAGTAAATAAATTGGTTGCATATTTCCAAAAAGTAATGCTTTATTCAGTAGGTATTCTATATATACACTCTCACGCATTTTAACCCCAAAGGGTAGACAGAAGCACAAATGATTTACCCACTTTCTGTCGTGTGTACTGTGTATTATAGTCCATTCCATAATGTAATAGGGGGAGAGCCTATCGCGATATTATCGGGCACAAATTCTAGACTTCGGGTTCATTCTGAGTAGAAAAACCCAATATTATTTTGCCCGACCTGGGATCGAACCCAAGACCTCGGCACTGCGGTCGTACCGTAATACAACTATGCCACTCAGGCACTCCAATATAATATTATGTCATTAAGAAATTCCATAATTAATATAAAGTAATTAGGAAGGTACATGTTATAGATTTAAGGAAATAGAAAAAAATCTTTATTGGAACAAAATGTATATAGATTTGTTCATGAACAAAAAACAATGCATGAATGTTGGCATACCGTCAAAGGAGGCAATGTACATGGCGCGCCACGCAGTCGAAGGACAGACGACTCATGAGCACAACATAGACGACCCTGACCTCGCCGGTGACCTCACCACTGCAGTGAGGGAAGCTACCACCCTCGGCACCAGGCCGGCTTTAGTCATCACGAACAATGGCTTTGTCATCGGTATCGGAAAGCTTCCACAAAGGCACGGTATTGTCATGCTTCGATAACATTTGGTACCGCGAATGCTGCGCTGTTTGTCGATCGACAACTGATTACAACGAATCAGGTTATTGCATGATTGATCAATAAGCATTTCGTGTAAAGAGGCGGGAATCCCATAGGTGCTTAGGCGTATCATACGACATTTAGGCACGTAAGTTTTCCGTAATTTAGGAACATAAAATTTGGCGATAAAAGATAGCGTGGGACAGTAGATGAATCATAATATTATATTCTTTATCAGAAAATTGAAATAATATATTTATTTTTGCTATGTTATGATCGATTAAACAATTTTTATTGTAGTTGTATGATGAGATAGTATACCGCTCGCCTGATGGTAAGCGATATGATCTCACATAAAAGTAGCAATATCACACAGAACTTTGAATTACAAAGTACTGAGTGGCACTGCCTTGCTTTCGTCACTCTGAAACATGAAATGTCGAGTAACATGTTATAGTTTTAATTAAATTATTACGCTAGAAATAATGTGCATCAAATTGCAACACGCATGTATACTAGTGCTTGGCGTGGGAATGGACATTGAGATGGTACTCAGACAGCTCAATAAATCAAGTCTTCACCCTAAGACTTCACCGGTTTATTTGGGCGTCTTTGGCTTCTTTCTTTCTCAATTCGTTGTGGTGTCGAGACAACACACCTCCTAACATATCTTGTAGGAACGATTTGGCTTAGTTTTTATAGCCGGTGTCTTGCACGACTAACTACTAACACATAAAGGATTGGATTCTTCAATTAATGTCAGAAAAGAAAACACCTAAAGTATAGAATTTTGAACAGAACCCAGGCTTCCTGAACAATATAATGTCCTGACAATAAAAATCCCTTACCTTCACCTTCGATTATAAAAACCGGACAAGCGCAAGTTAAACTCATACACCGAGGGTTCCGTACTTTATAGCTTTCTTTCGTTATTAAAGTACATATTTAGGTTTCCAGATTTTTCCTTTATTTATGCCGTAAGACATTGTTTCTTGCACAAATTTCATGATTCTAGGCGAAGGGAAAGTTCCCTATAACTTTCATTTCTTTGTGAAAAAAATGCGACATAAACGGTCATATCTTTCGATTGCGTTGACTTGATTTTTTTAAACATAAAATAGACCTAAAAATACTTGGATATTTTATATAAATTCCTGGCGGACAACAAAGTGGTTTTATAAGAGTTTCCTTTGAGGTATGGAACCTTAAAAACTTACTTCCAAGTACTTAGAAATTTAACATGTCTCACTCTGATGTTAAGAATTTGTTTCATAAAATTTCTTGCTATCAAATATTCTAAACTGGATTTCTAGTTTTCCCTACTAATACGTCATTTATCTTAACTGAATTAATGAGGTTTACTGTGAAGTTACATATAAAAAATATTCATATTAAAGCGAATGCTAACACGTGTTGTTATTCTTAATGAACTCGATGACGCAGCGGCGAACAGATCGGCTACGTCGTGAGTAGAACGAGTTTGGTTCTCGTTTGTGGCTTAATTAATATGCATATGTTCCACATGTGCCTCTTTAGAATTTGTTTTGAACTATGTAATCTGTACTCATGTGGACTTCGTGATGAGATTTGTTTGTTTGGTACTTTGTAAGTTGTGATTATTTATTACGTTTAAGTGCAACAAGGAAAACTTTCAGCGTCTCTATAAAGTCATCTTTATGCCATCAATCATTCATCAATAATAGATAACCAGAATCGATGGTGATTTACGTTAATTTCTAAGAAAAAGAAAATTGCACGATTGCATTGTTAAATGGATGATAAATATCCATTGTTCAATGAAAACGTCTAAATTGTCGGTGGTAAAGCCCGTGGTACGTGTGGGGCAAAGTGCGTAAAGTTGAAGTTTTCCTTTAAGTGGAGCTAGGGGCGGGCGGTGGTTGGTGCCGTGGGCGGCGTTGGGTGGCGGTGGTGCCGGCGGGGGCACGGGACACGTACGATTATAAGAGCGGGCGAGCGGCGCGGCGCACACTCATCCAAACTCGCGGACTGCGGTAGGTCGTGTCACGCGGTGGCGCCACGATCGCAGTCGTTTTCGCTGTTAACCGCGCGAACTCACACATTTTCTTTGAAATTTCGTGTATTTGCAAAGAAAAAAGTGAATTAAGCGGGACATTCGGTGACTTAAGAGTGCCCTGTGATTGTTTTTTACACACAAAGAGACTCTATTTTTTATCAATTTTTTTATCATTCGGTAGTAATAGAGCCAGGAACGTGAACGCACTTGTGAAACGAAATCCCAACACTTCAAGAGTAAAGGATTGTATGAACTGCGTTTTGGACATATCCTATACGTGAGTATTTTCTTATTAATATGTTTTTTCATAATTATAATGAGAATTTTATATAAAGATTCATAGTTTAATAATTTAGAATGAAACAATTATAGATTCATTGTAATTCTTGTCATAAAGTAATTCAATATCATAATTTTCTTTTATTATCCTTTTAATGAAACAGTTTCAAATTAGATATAGTTTTTGTGTTAGCAGTAGGACAAATATCTTACTTCTGATTGATCGAATAACTATTTTCCTGTCTATTGTATGCAGTAAGGACAATTACATATAATTTGCAGTCCACTGTATAAAAAATAATACTGTTTTCAAGAGATGTCACACTACATGAGAGCAAAAAATTACTGTTATATTGCCGCAACAGGTACTCGGGCCGGCATTGATGGTAATGTTTAGTTTCTAACGTGATAATCAGTATATCAAACAGTCTCTACTATAACAATTGTTATCGATATTTAAACAAATTTCTACGCCCTATGCGGACAATGTGTAAATCGGCGAAGTAAAATCTGTGCAATGATCGAAATCGAAAAACTTCGGTTTGGTGTCAGGGTCATCACTATTCTGACATTGTCGTAACTCGTTACGGTACGGCAGATTTGTTTTAGGATGCAATTTCTAATAATAAACTTATATCAATAGCTATAAACATTACTACGTATTGTATTTGGAAGTGAATTGTTAAAGTAAAAAGGGGCAAAATAATGAACAGTACAAGTGCCATTATCAGCGGATAAGGCGGCGGCCGTTATCTCACTGATAACGACAGATCTTCGTGAACTCATTCTTTGAACATTCCTTCTATTCAATGTTATTGAAGTATTTAGGACTAACATTTTTAGAATAGTAGAACATGAATAAATACGTGTGAGTGTCACGGAAACCCAAAACTTGATATATAATTTATGATATTATGCCTATAACGCCGGTAAGTATTGGTTCTTATAATTTGTCATGTTTCTAAACATGTATTTTTTTATTTAACTTTAACAAAACCAATATACATAGGTAAAAATAAATTACCGTAGTATGCATGTAGGGCAAACTTGCAGGGCAAAGAAATGTTGCAGTTAGTAGATACCTACAACATAATACAGTCACACTAAACAGTCGAAAGTTGAATTAAATGATTTAACTATCGCAGTAAACTTTTCAAATTCTATTTAAACTTTTCAAATTCTATTATAAAAATAACTTTTAAGTTGTTACGAAAGTACATAGAGGTTATAAAGATAGTCGATTAAATTTCCTATAAAAATACACACGCCTTCTACGTCAATGTTACAACACATTCAGACATTGGTATGATGAAGTAGCAATAACTAGCAGAATTATCGTTAAATCATCCAACGTTTAAGGTTGAACGATTTGAAATATTATCAATTTTTATATTGTACTATCTGAATTCTTATCATTCATGAAAATAATTTGTTTGGTTTTTATTAGATATGTCCTAAACAGTATTGTAAATAAACAATTTTGATTCGTATCTTGCTCTCAGTACAGTACTTGAGTGACTCATGTTTAATGTGACAATTGATTGCTGCGAACGGGACGCCAATTTTATTAGAACGAATTATAAAGATCAAAGTTTTATAACCTAGGTGATGCTAGCGGCTCCCCTAAATTTTCTAAATAGTTTTGACAATTACTTCTAACAAACATCCACATATCCCAACCTTTGGAAACATCCTTACAAACATTTGCATTTATACGTAGAATTGCTTCTTCAATTAAATACAATAATAAGATTGAAATTCGCTTTATTGTTTTATTTATCGAAAATATCTATTTAAAAATGCATATAAGTATTAGTGTTAGTCATTGATGATTAATTTTTAGCCAATGAATTGATTAATTGTTAGTACCCCCGCATTAACATAATTGCAGTTTACTTACCTATATTAAAATTTACTTTATTGTATAAAGAATATAAATGTTGATAAATTAAAACAAATCGGTATATTCCAATTCAGTTATGTTATATAAGTTTCTGTCACCAAAAATATCAACATCTTCTAGTGTGTAAATGAACTTCAAATATTTTTACGAAGTTGGTTAAGACTCTATTACATGCAATTGGGTATTTACTGACACAAAAATTTTTTTTAATAAAATTATTAAGTTATGTAGGTTTTTTTTTATAAGTTTCGTAAAAAGTATTTTAATAATATTATTGTGAAAGTTCCTATTACGTTTGGACAATAATGTGAAAAAACCATTTACTATGGTTTATTAATATTTTTTTTATCATAAACTATATTAATCGTGATTTTAATCTTAGTTCATAAAAATACATAATTTTCTATTTTGGTAATTAGCATGAGATGTAAAAACTCATTTACGTCATTTATGTATAAAGGTTAAGGTAACTAGTTGGAGTATTTCCATGACGAGAAGTAGTAGGGAAGTATATTGCATATTGCAATAATGACTACTGAACGACTACTTTAATTCTATTCAATTTTAACATTAAACAAGTACTTATTGTAAAAATAAAATGTAAGGCATATTATTGTACTGCCCAGGCGTGATTTAGTGTTACTGCTAATTTAATTTTAGCAAAGAAGGCTTTATGAACTTAATTTGATAATATTTCGCTGCTGAACTTATATTTTATCGGTTTTTATGATGTACAAAACACTACTATATGAGTATAATATTAAACAAAGTTTCTAAAGTGGGAAAAATAATTATTTATACAAATTCGATTTTGTTATTTAAAGACTAGTAATGCACGCAAAGAGTTCTTTTATTATAATATAGGAGAACCGCGTGTGTATAAATCAATAATGTTGTATGAAGATGAATCAACAGTCATTTAAAACGAGGCTTTAGTTCAGTATACGGTACGGAAACCGGTCGGTACAGTTTTGGCACGATTTAGTACATTTTATATTTTTTTACTCCTTTTTATACGTTCCAAGATGATGATGTGTAATGTGATGATCTGACATCATTTTACGAGACTCGGGTTAAACTACCATTCTGGAGTATTTTTATTAGTGTGTTTCTCAGTATGGAATCTCTTGACTGGTACATGAATAATTCCCATCTATACGATAATATATTTTATAATAATCACGGCAGTCTTGTGCGATGTCGGAGTAAATGACAAGATAATTGTTATTAACGTCTTTTTTTTAACTTATTTATGTTTTAATTATACATTAAATAAATAACATATTCGGAAAACAAATGAGTATATTATTTTCGATTCTATAAAAGGAAATAGGAAAATAAAGTAACTCCAGTCTGCAGTTTTGTAATAAGCCTTTGTAAAGCGTCCTTTGATTTTAAATTGATAATTGTAGCATTTAGACGCAGAGGATTAGGTTTCATAAACTTTGAACTGAATGTATGGTCATTTGTAGATAATCTCGCACACTGAGTCTGCAATCATAAAATATGTATCTGGTGAGGATTCTAGCGCTACATGTGGCTGCAATAATTCGTCGGTTGAATGAAATATTTTATACCTAAATTAATTCATATAACGCTTATTGTGGCCTTTTTTGCGATGCAATACTCAAAATGAACATTATATCTTTCTGGTTTTCGTTCACTGAGTTCTTTCAACATAAATCAAGTTAATGATTTCATTTCTTTTCGATAGAACTACGAAATATTGGGAGAAATTATGCAAATTTCAATAACCACCGCAATGTTAGATACGGGTTACTTAAACAAACAAAATACGTAACATCTGTAACGAGTGACAAGTTGGCAATTATAAAGCGATTAGTATTGGCGACGTGGATCCGGAAGCAGGAAGCGCCATGGCCGAGCCGGCGCGAAACAGGCCACGTCATCGCGCCCGGAGACCACACAACCTGCTCATTGCGATGCATCGCAGCATCTCTGTCACAATACCAAGCAGATTGCATCTGCGACAGACGACACAGTATGCGTGTCTTGATGCCAATCGCTAAGTTTAAGGACACCACTTTTCTAACGGTTTATATTCAATTCTAAGTAGCTACTATTAGCTAGCTAGCAATACTAATATTGCCAGTGTATTTAAGATGCTGGTAAAATCTTGGTAACGCAATTTTAGAAAATCTTTTTCCATCAAATGTATGTAGTAACTAAGCCGAAATCAGTACAGCTTAACTGTTTGAAATATACTTAATAATTATATTCTTGTCTAATGCATCATTAAGTACTAAAGCAGAAATGGATAAAACATTTAAACACAAAGTTCTTTTGAACATGTACGTCGCATATATCAGATCTTATAAGTGTATTTTCGGTGTACTCGCACGCCCGTAAGAGTCATCTTATCACGATTACAAAACGGTGTACCGTGAGTCACAGTTGGTAAACCTGTTAGTGGGGCTTATATGTTAAAAGTTGGGATTAGTCGCCGTCTATACAAATTTGCGTTGTGTTCAGGGTCGGATACATGATTCGACTGAGTAATTATAAAATGCGTTTAATATATCTCAAAAATCACATGAAATGGTTTATCTGTTTTTTTTATTTACTTTCTGAGTCACAAAATGGCATATGATTTAGTAGGTTCAAACATTAAAATGCATATTCTAGAGGCATAACTTAGTCATCGGATGATACTTATGTGGAGCCGAGGGAATATTCTAAGCTGTTATAGTTCTTAAAATGTATACCTGACCATACAAGTCACTGAGTTTCTTGCCAATATTGCTAGTGAGGCTCCCAGCGACGTGCTAATTTTCGCTTTATGAAAGGTAAATTAAGGCAAGAGTTGGGACAGAATAAACCTGAAGCAGTTGCACATCAGATCCGTTGCAATGGCGACTCGCACATCACAGTAACTTATACGGTGCGTATATGACGTGAGTCGCTGGACTGTAGTTACTCATAAAGGTAACTTGGTCTCCCTGTGTAACCAAGCTATATTCTTTATTTAGTATGAATTAAATATGTTCGGCACGTTTATAATGGATTTAATTAGCGATGAGTAATATAATGCAATAAATAATTACGCAGCATTTGGATTAAAATTTAAAGTATTCATTTTATATTATATTTATGTTGCTGTTTAAAATTAATTTATGACATAAGTTCTCTATAGAGTTTGCCTTTACCTACTCAATGAATATTTCCATATAAAGCTCAATATAACTTTTTCTATATTTATCCACAATATCAACTACTATTTTATTCTAGAATACTAGCATTGCGTATTACATAAAAAAAATTATATTCACTAATAACGCGTTAATTACAGTGGATGTCCTCCTGCGATCATAAGTTTTTCTCGTCTTTTAACTGTAGTAACACAATGATTGTCGTGTATTACAACTACAGTCATAAATAATTAAGTCTTTACCGACAACCCTACAATGACATAATTTGACTTGTTCAGTAATAGTTAACCTACTTTGTAATATAGCTAAGAAAAGGTTTTCGCAATTGTTTAATAATTCCTTTTGTAGTGCATATCTATATGAATATCATAAGTGTAGGAATGTTTAAAGGGATTCAACTCCTTTAAGTATATTTATTTACTAAGTTTTTTTCATAAACAACATTAAGTTTTGACCTAAACAATAGTTTAAGTAAATTGATAAAAACTTAATCAGTTTCACAAATCATTTGCGATGCTAAAATTTATATAGCGATTGCTAGTAACAAAGGGTATAGAAAAAAAATGTTTGGGTAAATGGAGTTAGGTAAGAGATCTGAGTCCAATGTCGCCGGTGAAACTGCGCCGTCACCTCCGAGCCGCCACGCTTCGGTGAGCGGAACATTGCTGGCGACACTTCTGATTCGCGCTTTCGGTTTCGCTTGTGGACAGTGGAGGCGCTATACGGGTTAGAGATAACCAAATGCTTTTTTATAGGCATTTCTTGGATTGTGAATATTAAAATCGTCCAATAAATAGCGACGGTACATACGATTTTTCCTGAACCGCACTCCAACCCGTCACAGGGCGGGAATACCGTAACACTGTATAATTTATTCTTTATTAATATGGATGGAAATTTACTTTAAGTTGTATAAGGTAAGACTTCGAAAACAGTTTTTCGCACAGCGCTACAAAACAAAGCATTATTATATGTCCTTAACAAAATGCCGTCACGACGGTAATAATAAAATAAATCGATAAAGTAATCGTTAACCTTTGCCTTTACGTTACTAGAATAATTATCAGTTCATATGAATACACTAATTTTGTACCTATAAATACATTTAACATGTGTGTAATATTTAATTAAATATATATTTTTTATTTTTGTTATGCCTTAGCCGTGCAAACCATAATAAATAGCGGAACGTAGCGGGTGAAACATATTAACGCCGGATTGTCAATTTTAAAGCTACGACTGGCTTAAACTTTAGTGGAAACCACTGCACTGCTCGAAAGTAGATTAGGAATACAGGAAGTACAAAGATATTTAATAATTCATTTATAAAATTACTGCAATTTTAAAGGTGATTAGATTTTATTATAATTATACTCTTATCATATCGGAATGTTGGCGATATCAAACGAGTGAAAAGCTATAGTTTTACGTGGTTTCACCGCGACTTTTAAATGATAGAATTCAATTGGATTTCATTTATAGGAAATATTTAAAGTAATCATTGATAGGTACCTACGTAGACCAAAGTTGAAACAAACTATGAATTGTATGGTAAATTTTATTAAAATAAACACACAGTCGTGGTGTAGTGAGTATATCGTAAACTAAGATAGTAACAAGATAAAAACTTGTTGACAAGCGCAATACAGGTTATTTGGGTCGTTCTTTCACTATTAGTGCGAGTGTAGTTAAAAACAACCACCTTCGTAGTTGATTATCATTTTTCACAGGTTTTTATTTAAAAAAATAATAAGTAATTAATTTGTAGAAGTAATTTGGTTAATTTTTGTGAGGTATTTAAGAAAATAATTTACTTTGGCAATTAATGTTAAGAATAATAAACAAGTAATTCGTATTAGTTATACAGCACAAAAATCTTACACCAGCATCTTAGATCAACATAATATAGTATAAGATTAATACACTTTTGTCCGTTATAATTATTTAATTGTTTTGTTGATTCATATAGGTGCAATGCAAACGCACTTATATAAACTAATTACATAAATAAGATATTTAAATGGCCAGCTGATGATTCTGCGGTGAATGAATCATCAAAACAAACCATATCGCGGATATGACGTGTCCGGTCGCTAGCTGACCTTTAGTGTGTTCTTAAGATTGGATACTATAATATTTCGATGTACTATGGATGATTAATGCCAGTTTTCTACCGTTTTCTATTTGGTTCTACGCTAGAGGTCCTTAATAGTTAAACAGTCAAAATAGTGCTAAGAAGCAAAATTGGCCAATGTTATGCCAAGTCTTCGCTTTGTTGTCCGTTAAGGGGTCCCTTAAATTAAGTAACGGCAGATAAACATCCTTTTATATATTTAAGTAAATTATAATCGATTTAAAAGAATAATTTAGGTGCTTCTTTTGTGGGTTATTATCTAAAAATGAAGCTTTTAAAAATTAATACAATGAAAATATATAATAATTTCTTTATGATAAAATCTCATAACTTTTATTGTAAAATCACTAATTCATAAAATTTATTGTTACAGATATCACACGGTGGCGAAGAACGACATCAATGTAAAATAATACATATATTTTTAACCAGTTGGTTAATAGATATACACGTAGACAAGTGATGAGTAAAGATTCCGTCCTTAAGATATTTTTATAGTCGTTTAAGAAGTCAAATGAGAATTAACAATAACGTACGTAGAACCGGAGTAATGGCGGTCAATATGAGGAATAGTTTAAGGATACTCTGGACGACGGTTGCTGCGTTCGTGTTCCTGACGCGGAGCAGCGCCGCCCCGACCTTCGGCGGACCCGATAAAGCCACGGTGAGTTATCTACAAATCGTTAAACAAACACTAATAGATGATAATACACTTGTTTTCATATGACTCGCCTGTAGGTTCTTTGAACATTTGTTTGGCACATCAAGTACGTAATTGAATTTAATGCGTTTTGCGTGGGACGTATTTGAAAATTGATATAGATAAATATGTTATTAACTCTTGCTGTGTGTATAGTGTCTTATAATTATTATAACTATTGTCAACGCTTCGCTTCGAAGATTTTTATAATATATAATATTAAGTTACACTTAAAAAAAATAGTACAATATTATATTAAATGATTGAATGTAAATGCTCATATTTTATATCAATGGAAAAGTTGCAAACAGATAGCATATCATAATATCAATGTATCAACTTTAAATTACATGCATTCCTTTTTATGATTGAATGCAATTCATTTGTGCATTTTCTCTGAAAATCAAATCTTAAGCGGGTGACAGACATTCAAGTAAGTAAACCTATCGTCTGTGTGTCACCTCAAGTACACGTACTTTAAAACTCCGTGCAAGTCGGCGATCCAACTGATTTAAAGAATTTTTTCTCTTAGCTCGTCTTAATGTTCCCTCTCGTGACGTAACTGTTTTATTTAATTTATATGAGATAAACGCTCTCTTTTGGTCAACCATTCCTTAACCCAGACTACAATTATATCTTCGTTTCTCGTATTTGATAATATAACATGCACAAACAGTACGAGTAAGTCTTTTAAACCCTAAATTTAAAGCCCGTACGTCTATGATCGACTTTATCATATTATGCCCGATACAGGTGACGTATATTGTTCGAGACGATATCAAAGATTACTCCAGCGTACAAGTCACCGTTTGAGAAGTTCCGTCTATATTAAAACAATCGGAACCGGAAATCGTAATCGCGTAATAATCTGAGATAGCTGAGTCAGATTCTCGGAACGGCTGACGGGCGCCGCCGGCACAAATTGATTCCGAGTGTCCCTCCACTATGTAGTAATCTCACATTCACGAATGATTGTAGCTGGTTCATTCATAAAACCGGCCAAGGTATCCAGCCGAGATAAGCGGTATGTTTTTCGCAACGCTACAAGAACATTTTGATGGCCTTTTCATATAGTTAGCATAACACGAATCATGAGTCATTTTCTTTAATGAACGTACGAGTGGCATATATAATAGATCGGTATTTAGTTTTTTTTTTTTAATAAAGTTTACGTCATTCTTGTAGTAATTGTAAATAATATGGTATATTATTTAAGGATGAATCACTATACATTGGTCAAGGGGTAAAATTATTTTTTGATTGACTGCACTTTGGTGGAGATTACTCATGATCAAAATAGCTTTAACTGTTTAGGATCAAAGGTAAAGTAGTCATGTTAGAAGTCTAAACGAAGAGTTGTGGATACAGCACATACAAAGTGCTTCCTCCTTTATTGCTTCTACCAGCAGTTTATATTTTTGACTTGATATTTTCTTTAAGAACTTTAACTTATCAGTCAGGGATATATAGGATTTAAAAATGATGTACAAACAAATGGATCGATTAATTTCCAAGTTTCTTTCGCAGTTAATATAAACGAAAAAAGGATTAAACTGATGCTAATGGGATACAACAATCTGCAATAGACATGTTTATCAGAAATATTTATATATTTTTTACAATAATAGCATAAAATTTCGTGTTAGGTGATTTGAAATTTAAACATAAAATGTACTTGGACTATGGCAACTTTTATGGTAATTTAGTGTTTTTTTCACACAATCACCTTAGCTGTTGACGTCTCTTTAACCAGGAAAGTCACTAGAGTCTACGTTAATAACAGGAAAAGTATGAATACTCTGGTTAGTACTGGAGCTTCTTAATCTCTCGGCTTCTGATTGTAACAATATAAAAAAAAAACGTAATCTATGAGAGCTGAATAATGAATAAAAAATATTGTTGAGTTTAATGTTAATAACTAAACACAATTGAACCATTAGTAATATGTTTGAACATGATTTGATATAATTCCAATGTTATATTTCAAAAAAATACTACATATAATTGATACCACTTTATTTAAAATTATTAATTCCGAAAAACAATTTACTATTCAAGTCCATCAATAAACTTTAATTTCAAACGACAACCATTTCTATCAACACAAGTGCTCCCAATTCCAATCGTCAACGATGACTCATCACAGATGTGTCAGGTATATGAGTTTATTGTCTTACCCGAGTTCAAGAGGAAACGTAAGTTATAAAAATCTTGCCAGTTCACGGAATTATGGTAGTGGTGTGTGACTCACATAACCAGTTGCGAGCTCGCTTGCCGCCAAGTTCTAGGTCATAGAGCACCGACCACCGACGCGGCCGCCTAATGCAAACAACTTGCGGACACGACTGCTACTTACAGGGGTTTATTAAAATCATTTTGTTACAAATCTATCTATACGAAGACTGTTACTAGTTAGTTTTAGATAGACTATTTAATATATTATTTTAATGATACTTTATGATTTTAATCTAAATCATAATTTTAATAAATCAGAGAATAGGAGTGTTCAAATCTAATTCGCAATATCCTATATAAACAATGGCCCGACTACTTTGCGGGCTAAGTGCGGAAAAAGGAGCCCATAAGCAATAACCAATCCTATATAAAAATAATGTAGAATCTTTAATATAAGTTTATACTCTGGGTAGTCCCATAAGTTTAAGCTTTAGTCACACACGGTTATGTAGAGTCGGTCACACAACTTTGTCATAAAATACAATTGGTCATAGCTTATATCCTAAGTACATACACTACAACTGTGTTATTCAATCATTATTGTTGTTTGTAGGTAAACATTATTAGTAATTAAATGGTAATTTGAAAGGAAAATGTCAAAGGGTGAAACATTTATGACAATCATATTAATTACTCTGATTGGGCTCAGATATAGAAGTGATACTTACATGTGCATGTTACGTGTGCTTACGTAAGTTGCAACAATGGGACATTAAAACAACTTAATCGATTAAACGTTTTAATACTAATTATACTTTTAAATAGCATAAGCGATGTCAAGGTGACCTGGCGCTCCACTAACACGACTTAAGCAGTGTGATATAAATCAATAGATTTTGGATAAAATAACCGAACGTCAATATAATAATTATTATACCTTCATGCAAAGAAAGTGGTTGGCGGGAATTTTTGTGGAAAGTAAAAACAATCAAAACAAGATACGTAACTTTCGTTTCAGAAAAAATCTATAATATTTAAGATTCTTGTAACGTACATATACCTAACTCCTTTTCAGAAATGTTTACGGCACACTGTACCAATTATGTCTCTATTATAAACTACAATGTCAAGTATCATGATTATATACTCATTATGTTTTTGTTAGTATTCCCTCAGTGTCGTTTAAACGAGGTAATAAGCCCTTGCGTTCTAGCGTACTGTTATTCCGAGGAGAGCAATTTAAAACCGTTTGGATCATCGGTAAATTTATGACTCACGGAAATCAAATTAAATGACAATAATAATTAGACCAGGAAAAACCTTACTACTCACAGAACTAATTGATTTGTAGTAAGTGAGCGGTTATATGTGTAGTAACACTTAATCATACTGTTTTGTGGTTGACGTCAACATTAACCGTATGGTTATGTTATTTCTTAGAAACAACTTCACCGTACGGTGATTTCCTCTTAGAAATGACTATTGTCATGGCGATCCCAAGCAGAGATCACAACGAAAAAAGTTCCATAGTAATAGATCAAACACAGAGTCACAAACTAAATTAAAGCCAAGTATTGAAATGCAGAAACCGTTACTAGGATACGCTCCAATGCAGTCGAATATCGTGCGTGCCGCATTAGGTACGGTCACGAATTTATATTTTCATCGAGTGACATGGGTTATGGAAAAAGTTCAGGTTTACGCAGAGCGCTTATTTTACTTGCGTCGAGTAGGTGAGCAGT
The DNA here is from genome assembly GCF_014839805.1 of Manduca sexta. Lineage (NCBI taxonomy): Eukaryota > Metazoa > Arthropoda > Insecta > Lepidoptera > Sphingidae > Manduca > Manduca sexta. The sequence continues at coordinate 7,388,426 of NC_051142.1, read as the reverse complement.
GAGCACATGAGAAATATTCTTCGTAATATTGTCGCGAAGAAGACACCGCGTGCGAATCATAATTTAGAGAAGTATAGACACGGTAACAATCAACGAAACTTCTAACGGTAGCAAGTATTATGCCAATTTCGTGTTCAGGTGTATACAGTATGGTCATAAAATGAAAATAAGAGGAAGAGATTACTTATTTTGAAGAGGTATTCATCGTGTATAATGGATGCTATTCAAACGGACGTAAGATTCTTGCCACAAACTTAGGTGATATCCACTGGAATTGTATTATAATGCGGGTTAAGGCTCGTCGCTCATGTCATTGTACGAGTGGAGCACGTGATCAAATCTGGCGGTAACCACATTGTCACGGCCATGGCATTTCCTGTCATTTTAAACAGTTTCTGTTATGATAAACGTGTCCTTATACGGAGGGTCATTCTACCGCGCGGCACTCGAGTACAGAACAATGGCCTAGCCAGAAACTGTCGAGAACCCGTGATATTCTTTGTTTTCATCATTCCTACCTGAATTCGATTAAAGTAAATATAAAAATTCGACGCATGTCCCTCGTACCGAGCGGACATCTCTCGTAAAATTTCCTGCGCCTGTTTGGAAGAACAATGAACTCGTGGGACGCTGTCTCGTGCGTATTTATACGGCTTTCGAATACGATTAATAAATTACATATTTACGCACACCGCGCTTTAGCCACACGTGCTTAGTTATGTTAGTTTACAGCTTTACAGTTGTTATAATAACTGTATACAGTCTGCCCTTTAGTGATAATCATTTTTTCACAAACAGTGGAAGTAAACGTTGTAAAACACTAAAGTGACGCGGAACCTATTTTATATTTTTGTACGTCGTGACAGATAATCAGTATCTAGGTATCTGATAATAATCAGTTCAGGGCTCGGTCGGCTCACGGCCACAATGCGTACCTCAACCTGGTGAAACATAACATATTTTTAGCACAATGCTATTGACCGTAAATCTTAAAATCCTAGTCACGACTTGCGATTCTTGGAAATGTGTATTTGTGTCCGAAATGTACTCACACAATTATATGATGACGATATTTGGACAACGCATTAACAGCCGAGGTATAAGTTGTTTTAAGTAATATCCATATTTTACTTAAAAGGAAAATAATAAAAGAATTCAGTTTTTAAGCGTTGTATTTTTCTATTCTATTATGTCGACAGATACAAGAACAGAGATCCGATCAAATTATTAATGTACCTATAATTAACTGTTCTCACTTGTAAAATGACCAATACAAATTATTAAAATGTTAGTTAGTATTCATAAATAATAACCTACATGTAAAAACAAGGATAGTGAAGGGTAGGAAAGTTAGAAAAGAGGGTGGTGATACAAAGAAACAGATTTATAATAATAATAATTATTATTATTATTTATAATAAGAATGTTAGGAAAATTATGCCGAAGGGGTACATCATTATATGATAAGTTGATGAGTGTCACCGGTGGCGATGGCGGGAGCGGCTGACGGCGGTGTCGCTGCGGAGTGCGGCATGTAGTGCGCATGCGCGTCACGCACGCAGGAAGCGTTTGGCGACCTTCAACACGCGCGCCACGGCCGTCGTCTCCGCTGATCGCTACTGTTCATTGTTCACCTCGCACCCACTATTGCCATCTGATCACAACTATATGTCAGATGAATGCAATACCTACTAACGATTACCGTGCATACATTTTTATTTGCAATACGGAAAATAGGTCTACATTTAAACGAATAATATCCTTTATAGGTATATAAGTGCATGCTGGCTCTCGTGGGCCCCTGAACTTACACCTCACGTGTAATTCGATGAATGATTGGCAAGCAATCGATTTATCAAAGTCTATTATAAAGGAAAGATGAAACAATGTGCACTAATCCACGTGACAAACGTGAGGATTGCAGACAAAGGGCTTGCTCACCTTATCAGCTTAATGAAAACACATTTTCCACATTCTATTACGGAAAAGTGGTGTTTCACACGCGATATATTCTATTTAAATCTTTTGACAATTGCAATGTAATTGTAAATAATTGCTGTAACAATTAGACTCATTAGGAGGTTGTTTAGGTTTATAAAGCGAGCTGTCCGCACTGTCACCTCTGAACACTCGACACATTAAGTGCCATGTGTCGCTCCAAGTTCAATAACTATTATCTCATTATCTAAGAAGTCAAAGTGTAGAAAACTCTGTGATATTAACATTTTATCACTAATAGCAAGAGGATATAACTTAACACCATAAAGTTGCTTGATTCAAATCGATCACAAACGGTAATCTGGTGAAGTTACAACATAAGCTATATAAGTATATTGAGTGTCTTAACACCTAATTGCAAAACACAACTCATTATAAGTTTTAGGGTTTTTTGTTATTGATTTTCTTCTTATTCTACAGAAGTAAAAAGCTAATTAAGGCCCTTTAAAGTAAATCTTTAATATTATTATAGGTATAGTTACATAATATGTTGTTAATTAGGAATGCATCATGATATTACAAACACATAATTTAGTTTTGTTTGCGCAGAGGATGACAGCCAACAAACAAACATTGTTCAATACCTAATAAATATTCATGAAATGTTTTTCTTCTAGAATAATTAATCTAATTTATTTTTATATAAAACTGTTGACTCTTTGTTTGTATCATAATTAGAACATTTGAAACAATGCGCATTTTAAAGTAAATACATTATTGCAATTAATATTAACATCGACAATACTCCAGATATGTAAAGTAGAAATATGTAACTTTACATAAAAAATATATTATTTTCTCAAATATCATTTGTATGCATCCAGCTTCTATGTTATTGTATGAATACAGAATAAGTAAATATTTTCCGATAAAAAAAAATATAAAAACATCCACGTGTAGGTAACTCAGTTTGAAAATAAAATTGTTTTTAAACACGCTGTACAACTACAGAAACATCGTTTTTCCTTATCTTGCAGTAGTAAACACAAATCAATCAAACATCTATAAACACCTTATCATGGGCGCCGTGAGGGAGGTGCGAGGAGGTGCCCGTACACCCCTCTGTCCGGAACTCACAATAAATGTAACTGAATGACAATGGGAACTACCGGCCACAGAGGTTTTGTATGGTTAAGCATAATATATAAATACCTATGCGATTATAATTTGAAAAAAAAATGTTATATAGGTACCTATTATAGTGTGTAGATGCAAATGCACCTCCTTAAAAATAATATTGGCGGCGCCCATGCATTTTATTAAGTAGATTATAAAATCCTGAACCTATTCAGTTGCAGTTGCTTCAATCGTGTTATATTGATATTAATTCCAGGTTCTATGTTATTGTATGAATACAAATAAGAAAATATTTATCTGATCAAAAATTATAAAAACATCCACGTGTAAGTAACTCGGTTTGAAAATAAAATTGTTTTTAAACACGCTGTACAACTACAGAAACATCGTTTTTCCTTATCTTGCAGTAGTAAACACAAATCAATCAAACATCTATAAACACCTTATTAAGTTGTTTATAAAAGCCTGAACCCATTCAGCTGCGGTCGCTTCAGTCGTGTTATATTAATATTAATAAGTTTATTAAAATTTCACACGCGCAAGACGCATATGTATGTTTGTAAATAAAATAAATAGGGCGATAAATAACTATTACCTGTGATCTAATTATGATACGTAACATTTAAACGTTGCGCAAATAATCAAGTCCACGAGTGTCGTAGTACACTCACCCCGCAGCTATGTGCCTTCTTGTAATTGCGCCCGCGCACCGTCTACACAGTACACAACGTGCCAATGGGTACACAACTTGCATCGAATTTATGCAACTGCGTGACACAATTAGCACACTTTAAATTCATTGTGATGTAATTACTAATCCAGATATGTGGTTTGTGGTCCACGCGCAGTACCAATACATTAATTTGCATCGATAAACAATTTAATTATGTTTTGAGATAACAACACACGTGCTTTCAATGTTTATTATGAAACTTTTACTTTTAATTTCATCAGATAAGTTACAAAGCTTTAGTCTGGGTGTTAGTTTTGTTTACCTTAATCATTAACGATTCATATTTTCTGGTTCATTTGGTTAACTGATTTCGATTTATTAAACGATTTATAATAGACTTTATTCATGGGTCAACGGACTGGTCCGTACAATTGGGTTCCCTGGCCGAAATAGATTTATTACTTCAATAGTAGGTTAGTGGAAGCACGGATGAGAATCGCAGATGCAAATGTAGGTAACAATGACTAGGCGACGCGTGGGCGCGAGCGGGCATTAACATTCTAATGAGCTTAATGCGTCGATCATTTATTGCTTACCTATTATTGTAAGGAAGATGCACTTCTGATATTAAGTATATACAACGGTTTTTTGTGCTTTAAAAACAAAACTAATTTAAAAAAAAAAACAGAATTAGGCTTCCAATATTACAAATAAACTTATAAAATAAATAAAAATGGCAATGAGGTAAATAATAATTTATTTTTGGTGATGATAAGTCAAATCAAAGTACAAATTACCAGAAACTATAAAATCTAACTGATTGATAATTTGTGACTTGACATAAGGATGTGATTTGCAAAATAAGGCTCCTAAAGTGAACGACCTTAACAACAGCGCATGTGGGCTCATCGTCCGCAGGCATTTGTGTCCGGCAAGTCATACTTGAGGAAGTGTTTACGAATATTTGCACGTGTTGTAGAGGTTCCTAGTAAGGGATATCAGAACGATCGGCGAGACAGATGCACTTCCTGGAACAATGTTTACGTGACAGCTCAAACCGTGTTTACAGCGATTCCTATTAAGTGATTAGTTTCCTAGCTGACTGCGTATTGTTTTGATAAAGGAACACGATAGAACCATGATGCTCGTTGCTTGCAAATAAAAATATTAAACACTTGAAATAAGACAAAATCATGTAAGTTTTAGAACGTATTTATATTAGCTCTCGAGTACAACATGTGTCATCGAAGTTTGCTGTCATTGTTGTCTGCCGCCAAGCACAGGTTTTCAGTACTGTTATGTTTCGATTTGGGAGACATTGAAACCAGTGGGCTATTTGGCACTGTAAGACTTAACATTTTTTTTATACGGACGTGGCATAGTGACTCCACTAAACCTGGTGGTAATTGGGGTCCAATAGAAGCGACTGATGAGAGATGATTACCGCTCAGCAGTCGATACAATTATGCCGGCCTTTTGGAACACATACATACATATACACAGGCTGATCCCGAAACGCGACACACTTACGTGGGCCACTATGGCGAGTTTTAACACCTTGTATATTGTGGCCGCAATCCGGGCGGATATAAAATATATCCAGCCGAACGTTTTTCAGACTGAATAGATTATATCAGTAGATAGTGGTTGTGCATTTAGGATTCTAGTTATTGCACTTCTCTTATGGGTAATATCCCGTAGTTCTCGTTATTCCGTTGTATGAAACCTTTGACATAATCCGCGTTAATATTTCTCCTATCGACAAAGTTTTGAATTAATATGAATCTTCATAGTCCACAGTGCTATTGGCATATAGTTCTTATAAATGGCACGTAGACATTACAGCACACTATTGGAAAACATTCTTTGTATTTTGTAGTCAAAAATACAATTTCCACACGTGGTTTAAGGCCAGATTAGCTAAAATAATTGGGATTTTTCTAGTTAATAACTTAATTTTGAATGGGATTTGTTTATATTGAAAGTTATGATTGGCTAAGAATACACGATAACTTACTGCTATTGAAGCTCACGTAATAGCGGGGTAGCATAAGCGTAATTATGTAAAATATTTGAATAGGCGATATTGATTTTATATGGATAATTATGATAGATTTACATCTACTGACAATTAGAGATCCAGGAAAATTGATCCCATTAATGGCGTCTGTGCCAAAGGGCAAATAATGAGATTTCCACGTTTCCACGTAAATCACAGCCAATGTCAGTTGTTATACAACAATAACGACGCGCTCTACGCAATCACATAAAGGTGTCATTAAATGCCCGCATGGTTTACATTGTAATCGCTTAACTATGGATAATCGTCCTCATGTTTTGTTGGGCACATGTCTGTATTATTGCGTCGCTTTTGAGGTGCTCGTATATAATAATAAATTACGTAACCACAATTTAAAATGAGGTCTCGCGTTCGGACATGTTTGTCATAACATTTTCATGTTTTGGTTTTCTCTTATGAACCCTTAGGAGAGTGTTTATATTCAAAATAATGTCTAATAACGTTCAAATAAAACTATAATAATTTCTAATGATTTAAGCAAAGTATAAAGGGAAAAAACAAGATTATGTTTTAATTTTTAATTTAATTTGTTCAGATAATATTATTTTAAAATGATTTCTTACTAAGTAATTTCACGATTTTCAAAATATGTAGTTTAATATTATGAAAGGCACAAAGATTATGATAGATCCCATGATACCAATTGTGTAATAAATTATTAAGTAGTTATAAATTGATTATAGTCGTAGTTACTATCAAAACAATTTATTATTAATATAATAAGTGTGTCATGAATTCCGTCATCACTCAATACGGAAGGACTGATAATATTACATCGAAGGTATCTAGGTAAGCGACTACGCCTTTTACTTGAACCTATTTATTAACATGTGATTAAGCAGGGGAAGTGATTCAACACTTACTCACAAAGTAAATAAGAGGTGAGACCGGATCCTTTGTTTTATCCAAACATATTACGGACGAACCATGTACAAAGACCTTCATAAACGTCATATTTTGTAAATTACTTATTATAGTTCCTAAAATATGAAAATTATTAATATTTATCACAACATAAAAAGTATGATTTATATTTTCTATGTAGGGTGACGTTTTTCTATTTTATAAAGTTGCTATATTTATTTTACAAATCTGATTTTAGTATTGTTTTGTCATAGAGCTTTGTAACTTTCTTAATTGGTTCCGATTAAATTTAAAAAATCCTTCTATAGATAAAATAATTGCTGTATATAATTTTACACTTTTTCTCCTACTGCTTTCCATTGGTGGTTGATAAAAAAAGAGTAAGTGCTTAATATATTTGTTTAGTCTTAAAGTCCAAGCTTTTTATAATAATCGAATCACCAATAAAAAATTAAAAACGTAAGGGACAAAGATATAATAACATGATAAGTAGTAATATGAAAATCCTCAATATTTTTTTGCATTATTGTGGAGATTCTAAAAAAAACATATATTTAAAGATATATGAAAATTATAGTTCAATAAAAACTGACATTCTTTCAACTTTTATATTATAACTAGGCACAATAAAGAAATACTCATTCGGCCACACAAGCCTATTTTCCTTCATTAACAATTGACACAAACATAACAAAACATACTTAAATATTGTTCAGCCATCGGTGAGCAGGTTTTAACACTTTCTACGTTAGGCGTGTGCGAATTTAAATATTAGCTATGAAGGATATTTTTTCCAATTAGCATTGTTAGTTAGCAATGGGGGCGTGATAATACGTTGCCGTTGGACGCCCCCTCGAGCGATAAAATTTGCATGAGCTAAGTGGGTCTGTGGAACGTTCGCTGTCGTCAGTATATGAGATGCGCGGGCGCAGGCTCCGACAGATGCCCGTTATGGGGACATACTAACCTCGATACGCTTGTACCAATTTATTATTAAACTGCCATTCAGACCTTCAACCTTTAAACTATACTTAAGTACTTACCTATAATTATAATAACTGTTTATTTTGTTGGCTACGAGAAAATGTATAATATTCGGCAGCAATATGCAACTTTGAGCACGTTTTCACTACAGAAGGCAAAATTTATGTGGCGCCAGGATAAAGTATTTTAAGAAATAAGTCAGTGCCTTTAGAATACTTACTCTATGTCGTGAAGAAATTATAAGAACGATAATCTGGTGTTTATATTTAGTAGTATTGGTGGTACATCTATGGTAATAATAATTAATAGGTTATTTTTACGTAGAATAACGATAATATAATATTATTAAATTACTTTGTAGCAATATAAAATTCGCAAGGAATCATGAAAAAGATTTGTGAGCAATTATTGGTTGTTCTTTATAAGTGCACACTGAGTTCAAACGTTGATGACCACGATTGGTTTCAATTTAACATACTATAATAAAGTAATAAGTGCGCGTCCTTATTATTCGCAGACGCATCAACATAAATGTTAATCTTTACGAAGTTTCAGAATTTGAAGGAACGGCGGCATGTCAAAATATAGGTATAAAATTAAAGTTTAAACAAGCGAGAGTGTCACCTCACTGAACTTTAATATGCATGTATTCTTATATGTAAGTATACGACATTCGCACACAATGAGTATCGATGTGTTTTGGTAGCAAACAATGGCCGTATCACCACGTGTCAACGGCCGAGTTGCGACCACATACCTGTACACACCCAAAATCTGATCGACTCTGGCGATTACTCATTGACAGACACATCATTCGTATGTGTCCTTTCACGAATTTTCAAACTGATTTATTATTATATTTATCACGCATTTTACAATATGTGCATAATCGAAAGTAGTGGTCACTGCACGGCAAATAAAACCTAACAAGTTATAGTAAGTATATGAAATATTGGATATGTACACAAACTATCATTTCAATGAAGAAGGCAAAGAACAAATTGTTTGTTTAACAAATAGATAAGTCGTTAAAAATAAATGTTGTATTGACTTGGCATTAACAAAACACAGACAACAGTACACAGTGGCTTTTGGGGGTATTGACTGCGGCAAACTCGTACTTGCCAGGATTAGCAGTCACATTGTTAGGATTCCCCGGTAAGAGGAACAAAGAGGCGCGCCGGTGAAGCCGCCGCCTCGCTGCTTGCCGGCCGCGCTCGCGCCGCGCTTGGTGCCAGTCGGAGATATGTGTAAGCACGCATTGTCATGCAAGGCACGCGACCAGCCGCTGCCACCGTTCAAGGTCGCATGTCTTCGTCTCCCATCCGCGCGGTGATTTCCACTCATACAATAATATTTAAAAACGATGACAACGCAACACTTACACGAGAACAAAAACTATGTATCAGATGATAATTGATGTCTGGTATACGCTTCGTTTAAGATTATAATTTAATTGTCCACGTTTAAGTAGATATGTGATTATATCGCGTTTCGTGTCGTACTTATCAAACGCGTTGACAATAAACAATGGATGGATAACCTTGCAATGATGTGAGATAATGTGACGTCTGTAGGTACTGCAGGAGAGATAAGGGGAATCTCCACATGTAAATCAACAGAATTAATCCACGTTATGGAACTAACATTTTAGAGCCGTATTGTGCCTTAGATTATACCTATAAAGCTGTGTAATAAATCTCTTGCAAGCACAACAAACAAAGCGGTCTAGGAGAATTGGAGGACACTTCAGAATGCAAAACGGCGGCACTTGTGTTGTGACTGAATAACGGACTTACGTACGTTTACATGGAAAATACAATAAATAATTTAGCATCCTCTACGTTGACCGACAAAAATACCTTATAAACATTTAAGTGTACCTACTTGGAATTTACGTAAATTATTTACTTAGATAACCAGGCGAATATCAGAATATGTAATTAAGACATGCACATGTTTTATTTCTTGGAACATAGGTTCTCTCATGTATCTCAGATATTATTTATAATAAAAGTAAAGAAACATAATATTAAATGTGAGGTGTTATTAGGGGCTTCGCTCGCCTGAGAAGCCTTTACCGCTTCAAAAGAGCCTAAATGACTGTAGCGATCTATTACACCATATTACACAGGACAACTATAACCAACAACATAATATTAAAAAATTCAATTATTTCCCATGGAAACAAATTAAAAAGTAATCTATGTGTTAATACAGGACATAGACTATGCATGTGTCAATATTCATTTGTCTTTTCTTTTAGCAAACAACTAAACAGCAAAATTAAATAAAAAAAATTAGAAAGTTTTACAATTATAATATTAGTAAGATAATAAGAAAGATGAGATTTGTTGTACACCTAATGTAAAACGAATGTTTTGTTCCAGATGTACCTCGCTCAATATGGTTACTTAAGTCCACAAGTTCGGAACCCATCCAGCGGGCACATTATGGATGAGAGCTCGTGGCGACGCGCTATTGCAGAATTTCAAAGCTTCGCTGGTCTTAACGCAACAGGTAAGAAAAATTTCGTCTTAACAATACCTAATAATTTTACTTCCTATTTCGAGACAACTAATTTTACATGATGGATATTTTGTATCATTAACTATAAACATACCTACCAAAAAACAATATTCGCCAGAGATAAAACAATTTTAACAATAAAATGTATAAGTTCAATTAGTGGTTTGTCATTCGCGAAGTAAATTTAAATAAAGTCAGTGAAAGTTTTGACATGTAATTGGTTTAGTGCGTCAGTGTTTTACATCTTGCAGTTGGCAAGGAATATATTTTTCACACGTGATCCATATTTTTATATTTTTTGGTTGCCTGAACATAACTGTTTATCAATTCATTTTTATATCTATTAATATAAAGCTGAAGAGTTTCTTTGTTTGTTTGAAGACGCTAATCTCAGGAACTACTTAACCGATTTTTTTTCACTAATATTAAATTACATTATGCCTACTTTTTATCACGCGAAAATATTTATTCAGGAAATATTTTACCACGCGGGCAGAGCTACAGGCAAAAGCTAATATTTTACAAAAATCGTTGTATATAAAACAACTAAGTAAGTAATAACCCAAACAAAAACTATTAATTTCAAAGACATTGTCATGAACATTTATTTCATACCAATTTACTAAGTACTTTCAATCAATAGCAATTGCAAATAGTAAATTCCACCAAGCCTCGATTGCATCAATACGTATTTATATAAAGCAGCATAACTCAAGTTCTTTAACTTCAGATAAAATTGCCTCTATTACTTATTCAATCGCTTACGCAGTAGCTCTGCGTTAGAAAACTGTCTTATGACTCGTACTGCTGCGAGCATTTCTTGAATAAATTCAGTTGACGTCATTAAAATTGTTGCATTCATAAGTCTACATCCGGGGCTCCTTGCCCTTCCTCGTTTGCCATGAGACGTAGGTAGTTGGATTCACGGGAAAATAATATATCTTTTAGAATTAACGTGAATGTTATTAGTTTCATATCTGGACAGGAAAAGGCATTACAGTGTAAACTTAGATTTATATGATACTCGGTGTTTAGACGTTCACAACTCGCGATTCATACGCTAGTAATAATTGAACTAACGATAAAATAATCGCAACCCTGGACCCGATCCAATGAGCGACCACCGTGGCTGTGCTCTGTAATTCAGTAACCTCGACGCGTCGGCTATCACGAGTCAGTATCGACATCACAACGGCTAATCCCAAGCATTTATTCAACATACCGTAGAATTATGTGGGGACAAGTTGGACAGTCTTCGTGCACATTACGTGCCTTGACACAAGAAGTAGTTTATTGGTCTTGAATATGATTGAAGGTAGTATTATTATGTAAGCAAATAACGCAGCGGCGGCACACACACATGCATTATTCATTATCGGTCAGTGTACGAGTTGGGTTAGCAGTTCGTTACAAACATAATATGACTCGGTTAGAACCTTAATGATGCCATTACACACATACTAAATGTCTGTACGTTTGAAACTGATTAACTTGGTTTTTTATACCGCAGTACTGCGTAAATCGTCCCTTCTAAACGTTTTACTTAATTCCTATTTATTTTCGTATTACATTTGCAATTTTTAGAATAAATTAATGAGTACATGATCTGATTTATTTTAATTCTGAAATTGATTGGACAGAATAACAATTACATCATTGAACATACCTACAGACTTGTAATTAATAAATTACCAGGAATGCAATGATCTAGAAAAAACCTTGCTTGGCTCCCACAGATTATAATTATGTTGGGGCATAAAAACGCGTTAATATCGCACGTACATTGCAAGCAATAATACCATATCAATCTTAGTCAACAACGACATCGATATTTTAAACGCACAAATCATGGACTATTGTAAGAGCTAAGAGGACTGACCTATCAAAATTCTGAATGCTCGCTCGCCAGCTGAGCGTCGCGCCGCGGCTAGAACCGTTGTTCCTGTTTATTCAACGTTTTCCGTGTGCGGTTTTGGTCGACGTGATTGTGTAATTACTTCCTAGTCATCAATTCATACAAAAAGTTCACGTCTTGCTGTTTGAATCTCAATGATGTTTTTTATTATTAGAAACAATTGAATCACCAATAAGGTATTTTTCCATGATAACTTGATTTATGTGTACTAAATTCGACCAATCGATATTATAATTGCGTAAATTCCACAAATGGCAATAAATCTAAATTATAATTAAGAATTGTTATGATAAACTGTTATTATTGTTACTCGTATTTTCCCATATTTATTTACTTATTATATTTTCCCTAGGTGAACTGGATGAGGAAACATCGAAAGTAATGTCATTGCCGAGGTGTGGTGTGAAAGACAAAGTTGGTTTCGGAGAGAGTCGTGCCAAACGATACGCGCTACAGGGTAAGTAATAACAGCTACGTTACAAATCAATATTTAAATGATAACATACACTGGGGAACTGATAATCGTTGTTGGGGCAACGTGCGTAGAAGTGGCACAAGACCGCAGGGCGTGGAAATTAAATGAAATAGTTGCAGCTAAAAGATCAGTATGATGGGGAGGAAGCTATATTAGACATTCTTAATCGACAAATGAGAACATAATAATTCGAAATATCTTAAACAAAATTAAATTGTCGACTCTGAATTAATATTCACTGTTAATATAATTAATATTCCGTTATATATTTATACTCCTAATATTCTTAACAGGATCAAGATGGCGTGTAAAGAACTTGACGTACAAGATCTCGAAGTACCCCTCAAAACTGAACCACGCCGAAGTCGACGCCGAACTTGCCAAGGCTTTCTCCGTGTGGACCGACTACACCGACCTCACCTTCACACAGAAGAGAAGCGGACAAGTTCACATCGAAATCAGGCAAGTATCAATATCACATATTTCAAACTTGGCTTCACATATTACTTCTGCAGTGGTATATCTAGGCCGTGTTACAGTTATAATGTCTAAAATGTGTTGTCTGAGATTTAAACTTGTTTCCTATATGGAACACTGGCTTAACACGAAATTACAGATTTAATTTAGACGAGATTTGGGTTCAATAGTTGCATCTCTACTCACCTCTTTGGGGATAAAAGGTTTCGGTCTAACTTCTTCGTGCAGTCAACTATAAAAACAGGTACAAGAAGGGACATTATAAATACATGATGAGGTCGGAAATATATGACATGTTCCGTGAATAATAATTTGTGAGTAATTACATGGGTTTTGTAATGTTCCACCGGTTGCGTAACTAAATGCCGCTGTAATTCAGTTTAGTCATAGCTACTTACGTTATGTGGCTACACATCGTCAATTGCAATATTAGTAGCTATGATTGTCGTAGTTCGTACAAAGGTATGATATTGCCAACTGTACTTTATAAGTATTAAATCATGCTCAAAAATAAAATACATAATATAAATAAGCTTCACACAGAGAGTCGCCGCATAACCATCCACACTGCCTTGTGGGTCCATACAATGTAAAAAGAAATAGTATAAAATGTCTAGTTTTTTTTTTTTTTTTTTATTCTTTATTTAATTTAGGGACTTTTATATGTAAACATACATGTCAGTCCCATCATACCTTATACAATAATACTATCTATGATTAAAAGTAAGTAATTTCAACAAACCACAATATTAAAAACGTAACATTATAAACTTAAACAGTAAATAAGCCGATTCTGATATTGGTGTCGACAAAATGTGATGAAACATACCTATATCTTTTTGTTCACTAGCAATTTATCTATCAAATCCTTTCTATCACTTTCATACCGTACACACTCTTTTAATAAATGTTCTATGTCTTCTATGGTACCACAAGATTCACAATTTGGGGAATTTGACTTCTTTATGAGGTAGTTGAAACTATTGAGTGGAAGGTGACCAGATCGTACTCTCAGTGCTATCACTAAAAGTTTCCTATGTAGTTTACTATTATAAAACCAAGGTATTCGAGGAGGCTCACAAACTATAGATTTATACCATATTCCTTTAAGTTTAGATCTACTATCAAAATGTTCCTTCCAAAGCAATTGACATCTATTTTTATATTTAGGAAACAAATCTGTGTAATTTGGCTCAATGGTTAATTCCATTCCCTCAAAAATTCCCTGCTTAGCCCTGCAATCAGCCTTCTCATTGCCCCTGAGACCAATATGTGATGGAATCCACTGTAACTTCAACTCTATTCCGGCAGCAAGAATATCAAAAATTTTGGAAAGAATTACATAAGCTATCGATGTACCTCTGCATCCAGAGGCACATCGAGCTATATGCAATAAGGCGCTTTTACTATCAGAGCAAATGACTACCTTTCTGCTCTTCCTAATTATGATATAAGATAGGGCTTCCGATATCGCAATAAGTTCTAAGTACATAATGGAAACGCAACCTATGATCTTAAAAATACCTTGTCTGTTACTTCCTGCTAGAGCTGACGAATCATAATACGCCGCACCTTGACCATGATCGCTCTTAGACCCATCCGTATAAATAACATGCCAGTCATGATATTTCTCCCATAACTCTATTATAATGTCAAATTTTAAGCAATTATACTCATAAGTTTTTTTGGGTCTTTGGATAGAATCTAAATACGGCACAATAACTTTTTTGATATCAAAACTGGTAACCCAAATTTGTAAATTATACATTTCTAGAAAAGGTAACGATTTTATTCTTTCCTCCTTAACTTCCTCAAATACAGTAACGAGTAAAGGTATTTTCTTATTTTTCCAAAATTTGGTGTGTCTAAGAGCGCTCAAATTATCCAATAGCTTAATTGTTGCATTTTCAGACCATGAAAGAGATCTTAAACAGAATTTAATACCCAGCCATTTTCTTCTAAGATGCAGTGGAGGCACACAAAGTTCACATTCCATCACATGTATGGGAGTACTTCTGATGAAACCGCCAACTATTCTTAGTGCCTGATTTTGCACTTTATCTAACTTATTCGTATGTACTTTGGCACTGTTATCATACAAGAAGCACCCATATTCCAATCTACTTCTAACCACCGATATATAAATTCTACGTAAATGATTATGATGCAACCCCCAAGAAGTACCAGCCAGAACTTTGAGCAAGTTTAAAAATTTTTGAGACTGAGTCACTATTTCGTTAATATGTTTATTCCAACGAAGTGATTTATCTAACCATATACCCAAGTATTTGTATGAATCCACAGAACTAAGTGGCAAATTATTAATTTCAATGTTAACTTGTTGTTGTTTGTAATTTCTGTTAAACATACACAACTTTGATTTGCTTGTTGACAGTTCCAGTCCCAACTCATCCAAGAAACAAACGAAAGAATTTAAAGCCGATTGGATTTTATTTGCGCTTTCTATCATGTGTTTACCGCTTGTGTATAATACAAAGTCGTCCGCGTATTGACATATTTGCACATTAAGGATTTCACGACAAATTTTATAGGTACATATGTTGAATAACAAAGGTGAAATAGGGTCACCCTGAGCTAAGCCCCTTCCAGTGCATCTAACTAAATCTTCCTCGCCCTCATGATCATTTGTGATTCGGAGATGACGTTCACTCAACATGCTATAAAGATATTGACAATATTTTTTGCCTACATTTAACTTATCTAGAATAATTAACATCTTATCTATAAGTACATTATTATATGCACTTTTAATATCGACAAAACATGCTAGGGTTGGGGTATTATCTGAAAAACCAATTTGTATTTCCGTCACCAAACGGGTCAAACAATCGTAACTGGAGATTCCCCTTCTAAAGCCCGTGGTTAAAGGAGATAGGAATCTACTTCTTTCTACATACCATTCAAGTCGTCTTGCTAGCATAACATGAAAAGCTTTACAAATACACGACATCAAAGATATTGGTCTTACTTCTGAGTCAGAATTTGGTTTAGGGATAGGGATAACATTTATGTTACGCCATTGATTAGGAACATGACCAGTATTAAAAATTAAATTATATACTCTAAGTAGATATAATTGAGCAATATTTGGTAAGTGGAATAACATAGAATAAGTAATTGAATCCATTCCGGGGGCAGTGTCTTTTTTATTCAAAGAGTTAAGCATTTCTTGCAACGTAAAACTTGATTCCAATAATTCATTTTTTGAGATGAAAATTGGTGGTTCAGTAGGTACATAATCAGGAGCAAGATTACGTAACAGCTCTATCTTTAACTCCTGGGGGACAACCATTTTAGCCTTTCTATATCCCTTTAACCATTTCATTCGAGCCCACATGTCCGATACCGAAATTGAGTTGTTAATATTATTACAAAAAGTCTGCCACTGTTTATATTTAGCTTTCCAGATTGCAGTCTTAGCAATACTCATTTTTTTTTTAAGTATAATTAAATTTTCTGGGGTTGGATTTTTCCTAAATTTACTCAAAGCCATCCTACGTTCACCTACTAGTTGTGAGATCGATTGACACCAATATGATTTAGTCTTAAATTTGCTTTGGGGGTTATTACTTACCTTTGTCATCGGTATGTTCCTATTAGCTGCTTTATTTATGAGGATGGTAAAAACGTCATAAAGTGACTGAACATTAGTTTCATTTATAGTAAGTTTAGAGAAGTAAGTTTCTAGTGTTGATTTATAACCATGCCAATCTGCTAATTTATAATTCCGTTTTTTTGAGTAGAGAATTGCATCATAATAATTAAATTTTATCAAAATGATTAAATGATCGCTACCTAAATTTTCACTTATAACACGCCAATTAAAATGAATAGCTATATCAACTGATGCAAATGTAATATCAGGGGATGATTTTTGCAAATATTTATTAACTAATTTAATTCTTGTAGGTTGCCCGTCATTTATAGAAGCAAAACCAAATTCTAAAGCCGATTCATAAATTTGTTTACCTCTTGTATCGTTTTTATACGACCAGCTAACGTGATGTGCATTAAAATCGCCTACTATAACACAGTTTTTTGGGAAACTAGAAAATATGTTATCCCAATCAGTTTGCGTGGTATTTACCGAACTTGGACAGTATACAAGTATCATATGACTAATATAACCACAGTTGAATACCTTAATACACATTGTTTCTATGCCCGTATTTCGCACGTTAATTGAATACTCTTGAACTTTAATAGATTTATGAATTATAATAGCGATACCTCCATACGAGTCATCTCTGTCTCGGCGGCATACATTATAATTACTAATCTTGCATCCCAGCTCCGGTGTTAACCATGTTTCACTAATAAACGCTATATGTATCCTTTCCTGTGTTAATAAATGCCTAAACTCTTCTAGTTTAAAACGTAAACTTTGGGCATTCCACTGCATTATGTTTAAAGCGAAGTCCTTCTGGGCGTCACTACCCATTATATAGGGATAATAGTTTGCTCAAAAAATCTCCTCTAAAAAAAGCAACAACAAAGCGAATACATTCCTCCAAAATAAAACTACATATACATTTAATTTTAACATCTAACTGTGAATCGGATAGGCATATTTCTTTTAATTTCTCCAACATTTTCTTTAAAAGTGCATAGCGACGTTCTTCTTTATTTTCAGTTGCTTCCTGACTCTTTTCCATATCTTCCATAACGTGGTTTACTGGTTCATGGTTCTCGGATATTTTTGACAAATTTTGTTGACCTCTATTCTTAACCTTTTTATATACACGTCTTGAGTTCATCGATTGTTCCTCCACATGTCTTTTAACAATGCCCTCACTAGCAGAGGTTGTGCTATTTTGATATATACGACTTCCTCCCGCCAACACATCACTATACAATATTTTTTCACCATTTTGCACATCGTTCTGTACTTCATTTATATTTACAGCCTGTTCTTCTATATTGCATTGACTACGTGCTATATTTCGGCTTAAATATACTGACAAAGCTTTTTTATATGTATAGTTCTCAGTGCTCATGATGCTTCTAATATGTTTTTCTTTCAAGAACATAGGACAATTTTTGCTTAACGCCATGTGCTGACCTTTACAGTTGATGCATTGAAGGTTGTTAGTGTCGCAGTTACTATGATTCTCTCCACATTTTGGACATAGTATCTTTTTCGTAGGGCATAATCTTCTTATATGACCATACTTCCAACACCCTGAACATTGAGTAACAGGGAACGTGTATGGTTCCACTTTAAACCTACATCCGTATATAAACACATACGGGGGTAATGTGGAACTTTTGAAACATATACGAATAGTTTCGCTATCAACCCATTCGCCTTTTTCCGTTTGTCGTTTTAATCTTTTTACTGATAGAATATCCCTTTCACACTCCAAACTCTCAATAATCTCCTTATCCTCAATCTCTAAGTCTATTTGTTTCACTACCCCATAAGATAAATTGACTTCATCAATAAATTGGCACCTGTATCCCATATTAGTAAACTTGTTGCAATTTAATAATTTTTCTGCACTGTATCTGTCCTCAAAATGTACTAAAACTTTATATGGGTTTTTGTACTGTATCTGTAATATCTTATCTATGTTCTCATTTTTCATTAGCTTTGCCATACCAAACTGTTTTAATAATGCTTCCTTGGCTGTGATACACACTACTATTTTTACCTCATGTGATACAATTATCGGTACCTCATTTTCCGAATTATTTGTTTTCTTTGGTGAATGTCTTGCCAAACGCTTACTTCCTCTTCTCACAGTTATAAAACCATCATCGTTTTCTATAATTTCCTCATTATCTTCTCTAATTCGTTTCTCAGGTAGTTTCTGGGTCTCATTATAACTATTATTCCAATCAGCACTTTCTTCCATCCTTAGCTCGTCCTCGTTCATGTTTTCATTTACGTCACTATCACTCGAATAAATAAAATCTAAGTTATTTCCTTCATCATCCATTACTTATGCACATTTGTATTTTGACGGTAGTTATAAAAAAAAATATAATAAAAACTACTAATGATTTCACCCAGCCCGTGCGCTCGTCACCACGACTCGCGCGCGATTGAAAATGTCTAGTTAAACTTTTTTTCAACCCATGTTAGTACTAACATTATTATAATAAAACGAATAGCTAAATCTCTCGTTTGTTTTTGAATCTAAATTACACGCAGTACGCTGATCCGGGAATCAAATCAAGGATCTCACTGGTTTTGTTGTCTTAGTATGGTTATGCGCTAGTTACAAAGGGATGAGGCCGAATACTGTTACTAGGATACAATATCTTAAACGCATAATCAGTGGTTTTAAGTCGTGTAACACACTGTGTTACATTTTTACCCGCTCGATTGCAATATCCCCTCGATTGGTTATTAAATTATCTGTAACTATTATTGTTTTTTATTGCAGATTCGAAAAAGGAGAGCACGGTGACGGCGATCCTTTCGACGGACCCGGTGGCACCCTCGCTCATGCCTATTTTCCTGTAAGTATTTTTTTTATCTTGACTACGAATTCATCGAAAGATATCCGAAATAGGCCAATAAATATTATATATATTAAACTTAAAAAATAGGCAATATTTTTGTATTCAGTAACCAAACTTTAAGTAAATGAATAAGATAATGATCCGAATAGGATTTCTTCACAGATTGTACAATAGAACAATCCGGAGCCAAATTTTATTAGGTGTTTATATATTATATTAACAGTTACATCACCTATTGTGTTCTTTGAATGCTTAGTTCATAATTTATATATAAATAATAGGGAACGGATGCGGCACATTTTTCCCCATTGCGTAGTGAAAGTAAAATGTGTAATACAATAATCACAAGTCATTGTGATGGATAAATTATAATATTTTGTCATGCGTAATCGTCATTCTAATAGTTTTAATATCTAATATGTGTTTGGCTGTCCAGGTGTATGGAGGCGACGCGCACTTCGACGACGCTGAGATGTGGTCCATCAACTCCAGGAGAGGGACTAATCTCTTCCAGGTAATATACAAAACGTAATAGTTGTAAACATTATTATATCGTTTATCGCATATTTATTTAGTAAGTAGAAATTACTTGAACGATTTTCCAGTTCCCTCCCTTGTAAAATTTTAGCTTGTTTTATATTGATATTAGTAGTACATTATCTTGAATTGATGTACAATCTTGCAACTTGAAATTATTGTGAATGCTCCAGGTGGCGGCGCACGAGTTTGGTCACTCGCTGGGTCTGTCACACAGCGACGTCCGCTCGGCTCTCATGGCGCCGTTCTACCGTGGCTTCGACCCCGCTTTCCAACTCGACCAGGACGACATTCAAGGCATACAGGTACGGATACCATCTAAAAAATTAAACTAATAATTAGGAATAAACTTAAAAAATTATTGATACCAACTTTTTACTTAATACAATTAGTATTTATATTTAACAAAAACCACACGATATTCTTCTCAGAACTTACTTCTTTGTGATATTTCAAGTTATTTAAAATCTTTGTTACATGTATCATACAATAAATTTAATGTTTGTTTATAGGCTCTGTACGGACACAAGACGCAGACTGACATAGGTGGAGGTAGTGTGGGTGGCGGCGGGCTAGTGCCATCGGTGCCACGTGCCACCACGCAACAGCCCTCGGCGGAAGACCCCGCGCTCTGCGCCGACCCCAGAATCGACACCATCTTCAACGGCGCTGACGGCTCTACATTTGTGTTCAAAGGTCTTAATTTGATAACTCATTAAATATGCATAATTGTGTCAATAAAAGATTAATTAAGGAGAAACTGTCTTACTAATTTAATCATCAATGATAATGAAATGTGATGAGTTTTGTTAACGTTCTCGGTGACAAGATTTAATAAAAACCTAAGTGGACGACAAACCAACGATGATAATGAAGTCTGAGATCATAACATCATACATATAGCTAACGTTAAAAATTCTATTTGGCAGGCGAGCACTACTGGCGGCTAACCGAGGACGGAGTGGCGGCCGGCTACCCACGGCTTATCTCGCGTGCATGGCCCAACTTGCCCGGCAATATCGACGCCGCCTTCACCTACAAAAATGGCAAGACCTATTTCTTCAAGGGCTCCAAGTACTGGCGCTACAATGGTCAGAAAATGGACGGGGACTACCCCAAAGAGATCAGTGAAGGTACGTGAGATACATAGTAAAGACATTGTGATGGGTATTAATGATTACGATCGCAGGAATTACTGGTTTTATATTACTTTGCTGAACTTAAAACCACAGACCGCAAATTTATACAGAAAACATCGGTTAAAAAAATCTCTAGGATTTCTTTTTAACTATAAGAACATTAGGTACACTGTAATAAAATAAAAACTTAATGGAATGTCTATGACCTGTATCTTTAAGCTACGTCCTTTGTCATAACATTTTATTATTTTGTTGTGAGTATATTGCACCTTGACCTAACTTACTTAACCTTAGATGTCCTAAAAAGCAATTTTGAAAGTGACCTTCAATGTTAAGTTTATTAATGAAATTACAAGGCTCATTAAGTTTATTGAAAATTCAGGGACGGTAGATTTATTTACTGAATTTGGGACTAGTTACAACAAATTATCAGAATAATGGGTGAGAGTTAACCTGTCCGTATATTATAGCCATTTCTATACAGATTGTATGTCATATCTGGGATGATTCTGCATTTCGTTAGCAAAATTACCCGATGAAGAAAAACACTTGTATCACTTCTAGTAGTTAAACGTTGGTAACATAGACACACAATTCTCATTTCCTATAATTGTATGAAGGCACCAACGTGGTGTTGATAAATTTTCATCAAATGACCATTTTTTTACACGCTCCAGTGATTATCATATATTGTAAAAATCAATTCCGATAGGTTTCACCGGAATCCCGGACAACATCGACGCGGCTCTCGTATGGTCCGGCAACGGCAAGATCTATTTCTACAAGGGCTCGAAATTCTGGCGGTTCGACCCAGCGCAGCGCCCCCCCGTCAAGGCCACCTACCCCAAGCCCCTCTCCAACTGGGACGGCATCCCGGACAACATCGATGCCGCGTTACAGTACACTAATGGATACACATACTTCTTCAAAGGAGGCTCTTACTGGCGGTTCAATGACAGGACTTTCAGTGTGAGTATTATTTAAGATTCATACAAAGGAAACGGAATATTTCAATCTAGATCGTACCTATAAGAAAGTAGTCGTTAGGAAGAAAATAGTAGTCGTGAGTCGTGACCT
The DNA here is from genome assembly GCF_014839805.1 of Manduca sexta. Classification (NCBI taxonomy): domain Eukaryota; kingdom Metazoa; phylum Arthropoda; class Insecta; order Lepidoptera; family Sphingidae; genus Manduca; species Manduca sexta. Next base: position 7,366,109 of record NC_051142.1, on the reverse strand, counting down.
AAGCTACTGTCGTGTTCCAGCAGTTAATTTATTCGATTGCCATCTAAAAAAGTATTTAGTGTTGGAAAAGTATTTGAATGCCGTCCCGTTCATGATTAACAGGTAGATGCAGACAACCCTCAGTTCCCTCGCTCCACGGCGTTCTGGTGGCTAGGATGCAGCAACGCTCCACGCGGCACCGTCGGAGGTAATGCGCGGCTCACTGACGTATCTGCCGCCGAGGACGACGTCGGCGACATAACCTTCGACGCAGGTACGGGCACCCGCGGCGCGCGCTCACCAACACAACCATACGGGCGTGCTAGTTACACGGGACAATCAGAAATAAAACTTCAATAAATAGATATGGGGTTAGATATAAATCCGTACCATAATCGGATATGAGAATTGACAGCCCTTGGGTTTAACTCTAACCTCAGTCTATAATTTCTATAGATTTTAGTAACACAATTACTCGGTGCTGAATCGTCCATCGATAGTTGACGTCAACCATACGGTCGGTCTTATAAACTAAAACAATTGATTGCTGCAATATGAGAATGACTATGTTAAAGTAGAACAAGGGCAAAGGGACGATGAAGAAGTTGCAATATAAGTTGAGCTTAGTGAAAGCACGCCCGTGTTCACCACACACTGATTCCACAAAATTCGCGTGACAACGAATTATTTAGTTCAAATATCTTGCTTAGTATATAACCAGCGACTACAATCAGTACATATATTGACAGATTGCACAGAACTGCGGTACGACAACGCTCCGAGATTCTGGGTTGCAATCCTGAGTCGAATAATGTTATATAACATTTTTTGTTCCGTATTAACTCGAAAGTCTAAATTTGTGCCCGATATGGCTATAGACTTGCCCCCATCACATTATAGGATGGAAGATACTAGGCAGAAAGTGATTGTTCTGGTAGCATTTCTGCCTACCCCTTTGGGGATAAAGACATGATGTGTGTGTGTGTGTGTGTGTGTGTGTGTGTGTGTGTGAATTGCATGAAAGGATTGTTGATTAAACCGCTACTTAACGTAATATTTACGATTTCACCAAAGTACTAGCTTCGACTCTACGAAACATAACTATTCAGGACAACAGAGTGCAACTATTAAATCTGCAGTGTTGTCTGAAATCGTTTAGTTTTTAAACATGGATTTCCTAATAAATAAAACGAAGGATTGTTTGACGCCGAATCGATTTGCGCTAATCATTCGTGCGTATCGAAAGTCTCCAACTTTCACTAGTTAAACAAAATTATTTAATGGAAATTACATAAAGGAATGAAACTAGTAAATGACGAAAACGATAATAAATTAATTTTAAAACATTACTATTGCTTGCTTACTGGCGGAGTTCGAGCGTTGTCACATGAATTTACAAATTGTAAGCAGTGAATTAAACTAATTGCTATTGAGTATAGTGAATTATTTATTTAAATAAATAATATAACGGTAATAAATATAGATATGAATTTGTTTTAGTTAATTTCATAACAAGATTATTTGACAAGACACTACCACAATACAACACAACACGAAGGGATACAGCCGTCTTCGTCCCCCTGTTCAATGTTCGCTCTTGTGTCTGTGTGTGTCTATTAGTTATTTTCAAACTATTTTGTAATTCCTTCTGTAGTCTATCTTTTAATTTATATTACCTTTTACCTTTTATACTTGTTGATCTTTTATATTTGTTCAACGATATCGTGTACCTACTGTGTTGTAAAATACTGACATAGACATCTTAATTTCCAGTTACTAACAAACAATAAATTTATTATTTCATTAAATAACCACATAAATTCAAGCTATCATCGATAATAATAGATGCGTCCGTACTAACAAAACAAGCTTTACTACTAATAATACTAATCGCACGAACATGCTCTCTAAAAGTTAATGCATTGGTGTGGTTATGGATGTGCAGTGGCGGACGGTGATGGTCCCTGACCAACAACAGCGCGGCTTCGGGTGCCTGAACCGGCGGTGATAAAATATAGCATGGACACCTACAAGCCCATGCTATTTTTATTACAGTATTAAAATTATACACACAATACTTATAATGATTTTATCTTCACCCCGCAAAGCAAAGCAAAGCAATTGCAGTTAATGCACCGGCACTTTAAGTGTTATGTTTTTTAAATCACAAGCAAAAAGTTTTGGTTTAAAGCTCCGAACTAGTTAATGTACTTATTGTAAAAGATTGATGGAACCTCTCCGAAATTAAGAATAATCTATTATGTTTTTGTTCTGTTCATTGAGCGATGAACCAGAATTTTCTTAACACCTAAGTTATAAAACCACTTGATGAAAGCACTAGTATTTACAACGTTGTATCTCACCAAAGTAAGATGTCGTTAGATGTCTATGGCAAACCGAATACCATTGGGAACATGTTCACGTTTCGATGTGTGTGTGTGTTTTTTCTAGGTGTAAAATCAACCGCTCCCAGATCATTCTTCTGGTTCAGGAAGTAACCGATGCAGTTCCTGAACATTGTACATATTAAAGAACAAAGACTCAATTAGTTACATATAGATAAGAGTACCAGTGAGATTATGAAGGATAAGCGGTGATTTTAGTACCGGCGAGCTTTTCACCCGCGGCCTGTACGTTCTATTTCATATCACGTTTGCATGCTTTACATGGGCACTGACGGCTCCCATTAGCGCAAGAACATGCGCATGGGCATATGCTTGCATGTCTGTCACGCAGGTTTACGATGGGAAAGCTTCGCTTATAGTTTAAGGGTGTTGGTTTAATATTACACATATTATTATTGAAACATAAAATTCATTTATCGCTGTAGTTAGTAAAATGGTAATTAGTAAATTATTTTAATTTTTACATATTCATCTTGGATGACTTAACGGTGCACTGTACATTCATAACGTGATTTTTATATATTTATGTAGGTATATAATTATTTATTTGTAATGAATATTATGAAATCCAGTTGTATATTAAACATAAGTACTTGTTTATAGAGAAACATAGGTGCAATTATAAAATCATAATATTAATTTTACTCTTCCGATATTATCATACACTAGCTAGGTAAAATACCTAAATAATTGATTTTGGTTTATAGGTGTCGTGAAGAATAAAATAAAATTTATTATTTTGAACATTTAGCTTGTCCTACATCCCAAAACAAATTCGACTGGCCTCAGTTTCAAACGTAAGCACTTTATGATATTCAGTGTGATACAGACACGTTTGATTTGAAGCACAAAACACTCGAAGTCTTAATTAGGATGACTAAATATTTATGCATGAGAAAATATATAAGCAAGGAACTTTTCCTATTCAGAAATTATAATAATATTATATGATTGCAACTAACGTGTGTAGCATAATTGTAGTGTAAAGTAATTTAATTTAACTCAATATATTGTAGTCATTATAGTTATTATTTATTATTTTTCAAATATTTCTATGTATTGCAATAACCTTTATCGTAAGTTAGTCTAATACAAGTAGTGCATGATGAAACCACAAACTATGTAGATAGTAAGCAATGTATAGTTAGTAAGTTGCGTAGAGTTGCGTTTGCACCATCGGGTGTCGGTTACGGTGGAATTAGGATTTTATCTAAAGGCAAGTTAATGTTTCAGTTGTCAACGTTCAGTCGGACGGAGCCCGTCTCTAGTATGTCGTTCGCATGTGGCTCTCGGCCGCTTCATATATTAAGGAGGGCTCGACTCCTCCGCCGCGACACCAATCACCCGCATCTGTAGGTTTATTTTGTTTTCATATTGTTTTTTTCGCAGTGAACTCCATTATCAGTACTAATATTTTATGCAGCTTTGATGTTTAATTTTTAAAGGTACTTGGGCCAATTCATTTACATTATTTTCATAGTTTTCCGTTACCAATTTCATATGGCACTCGTAATTGTTATTATAAAAATATCATGTCAATAAGGCACGTAATTCACGTCTGCACTGTTGCACAAAGTGCTCACCGTTCGCTTGTTTTTCCATAAGAAAGTGTTTTGTATCAGCAGACAGCCCGGAGTCAGCAGGGAGAGGGCGACAGACGCAGCGGAGCGTCGACGGCCTGCGCGGGTCGCGTGTTGGCCTGGACGGCGCTAGCGGCGCGGGTGCGCGCGCTGTGGGCGACGCGCGCCGAGCGCCCCGCGCGCAATGCGCGCCGCGGGCGCGCCCGCCCTGATTGTGTGTGTGCTGCTTGTGCCTCACGCGTTCGGTATCTTGTGTATAGCGAACACGTTACTGTGATGACGAGTGCGCATTTTATACATTCGCGAGAACGATAATAATATTTAATGCAAAGTCATAGTTTTTATACTTTAATATAAATAGATGATGTAAGACCGAGTGTGATATTGATGTAAGCGACGATGATTTTTTATATTAAAATATTTAAAGTACCGCAAATGTGTGTTTAATTGGTGATAGAGGTCGTCATAGTGCCGTTGTAGGCATCGTCGGGTGTCCAAATGATACTCACGTTTGTATTTTTAATCGGTTTATTTAACGTTTTCTGGTTCTCCAATAATTTTTCTTAAGTTAGTAATTACAAGTTTATATGACAATATTTTTCGTTTTTATTTCATTTTCATAAACGCATTTTTTAATAAACATTTTCACAATTCATCATAACACGGTCGTGCGACCTACTGTCTCAATCGTTCTAACTCTTAGGAAAATGCAAATAATATTAAATTTCAAAATCTGTCTACGATTATTCCAACGTGATTAATTTTACTTCGAGTGACGAACGAAGTCTACACGTGGCGTACTGGTTCAGAGGCTCGCGGGCGCGCGGCCGTACCGCCCCCGGCGTGCTGCGGAGACGCGTAACGGCCTACGCGGGCGCTACACGGCCGCTACGGCGCTCTACGACGTAGGGCGCCATAGTGTCCGCCCCGTTTGCCCTTTCCAGCCTACACCAAACTAACGGATTGAATAATCATTTAGAAGGCGTAACATAAGACTTATTACACGATCACTACTCGAGAAACACCTACGACACATCCTAGATCATATCAATATATTGCACTCGCGCTGTGGCAGTGATCGTCGGCGCCGCGAGCCGCGACCGAAACGCCGCGCCGCGATCGCCGAGGTGTGCTTACTCAATAATTATTTATCAGATAAGACTTTATACTACGCTACATCTCTCACTATCAATTAGGCAATTTTACGTTATTATTTATAAAGATTAAAATTATGTCAAAGCGGTCCTGTGGACAGATCCATCGTTTCTTTTGATATAATTTTCTTCAAATACGCAACACTTAACACTTACAATTTACTGAAACAGTAAAAATAACATCAAACAGTGCTTCAAAAATTTCCATCGTCATACATATATTTATATGATCTAGAACTTATTAGGAATAATGGGAGCGATGCGACGTCATCACGGAGTACTATCAAGAAGTCAACTCATATGCGCCATTCACTCATATATTATAGTATTTCGAAGTGTATAAAAACGTACGTGACACTGACCGACAGCGGCGTCGGAGTAAACAAACGCCATTCGTTTCGACATAGTGGGCACAGTCGGCTGCACCCCGCTGGTACTAGCTATCGAGCGCGCACCGCAGCGCAGTCCAGCCGACTCGTGCACCGGGCACCGGGCACCGGGCACCGTGCACCGAGAACCGAACCTACTCGTATCAACATAAAACATGGCATTATATCCACATGGAAATAACACTAATTACATACATCGCTTTTATACTAATTAAGATAAGAGACGTTTCGACTAAGAAAAAAGTCGATACTTTCAGATACTTTGAGAAACTAATTAAGTTTTCGGTTAGTGTGTATCTATAACTATATACCTTACTAGTTCGTCTTCGTGAACGGAGTATTCTATTTTATCATAAGAAATAAGGCCATCATTGTATTACGCTTTACGGTTATTCGCATAATATTTCGAATTAAACTGTACAGTCTCGAAATTCAATTAAAAATCAAACGCCAATACTATCGTAATGTATACATCGTATTTATCAAAATGTCTGATATATCGACTTGTTTCTTTAACACAATAACCTGAAACGTACCTATATATCCGTATAGGTGTAATGTAAGGATATTCTTTCGGGGCTTCAGAAACACGGACTGTAAAAATTACTTACAGTGGTTTAATATAAAATTACAAACTAGTACAACATATTTCAACTATAATATGTTTTAATACATACAAATAATTACATTACTAACATCTTCTTCTACGTATCCGTAAAATAGAAGGCCATATGTACTATTGTATTAATGTAATTTTACGGGTCTTGGGTGTAAAATATATTGTGATTTGTTCGACTGTAAATTGTATAATAAAAGGCAAACATTAATTTAATCTCAATATATTTCAATCGCGGCTACAATTTATACATTAAAAAATTGTAGTCCACATATTCGTTGGAGGTATTGAGCTAAAACAAATGAAGCAATAAATGAGTTAAACCGCTTTCATATTCGTTGTTTCACGTAATATCTGATTGTGGTATAACAACCTTGAATGTATCGATCACAGATCGCCTATAATTTATATTATTTTCACTCGTTCATTGATACAATTATTTTCACTTGTACATTAAAATTTTTAGTTTCGCGTATGACGATCTACATTATATTAATATTCCATGCCCTCGTGGCTTATAATCACTAATCCACAATCTGTATGCAAAAATCATATCACTTAATTACTGAGAATGACCAAAGAATATGGCACTTTTATATAATCTTAATCGAACGTATTGTGTCGGCGTAAGGCGTACGAAATTACATCATTGACTCATTTATTTGTAGTTTGACCAAATCGACGGTCCCTACGTAAAGTTGACCCTTAATTATGTAAAGAATCATTTGTCTATCGAATGTGTGCTCCACAATTACAAACGTTTGTATGGCCTTCAAATATTTGTTGCATTTGACAAATGATAAAAGTACAGTGTAGTAGAAATGTACATATTAATTTTTATAGGTTACACTGTGCAGGGTGAAAAATTTACTTGGGCCTGATGAGACAGCATCACAAAATATTCATTTGTTTTTAAAAATATGGAGATAAAACTGTTTTCATTGGGTTTTGGAAAATCAATTCTTTCAGTCAGGTTTCGAATCCATATTAACGGAAAACATCTGAATTTATATGACATCGATTGAGAGGGTCAAACGTAATATTCCAATTTTTCTTATTAATATTGCATCACAAGCCTAAGGGTAAGATTGAAAATGAAATAGGCCATGGACTAGTAAATCAACTTGTTAAAATGTTTCAATATTTATAATGAAGGAAGTAAAAGCTATTAATTTTAACTTATCCATCTCGTGCATAATATATTTTATTAATATTGTGAAGAATTCTGAAATCAACAATTTAATTGTCTTGCTAGTTGTATCCAGGCAGCTACGGGTTCTTCGATAATAAAATTGTATTTATTGTCTTAACATTTATTTCTAATGAATACAATTTTGCATAGACGTATTACTATACGTAAGTATATTAGTTTATTTCCTGCAACAGATTAATTTAAGTAAAAATATATTAATCTTAATTTTTTATGTAATATTGATTTACTTACCTATTACCTAGTTATATTTCATGTTATTCTTAAAAAAAAATATTCAATATTTGTGAGATAAATCGTTTTTGTGCAAAGTTCTTGGGATGATACTGTTAAATTACAGGTGATATTTTTCTCCGTTAGAGTTGGTCTGACTCTCATTTAAAGCATTACTTTTTTTAATAAATTTACTTTTGGGAATAAATAAGTTTCTCTGGGTATATATTGCAAACGACAATGTCTAGGATAGGATATTTATTTTCCCTTCAATTTCAAGTGAATTTTTCACCCTGTGTATGGTAGTTATATTATTTTGTTACAAAATTCTCTCATAAGAATGTCGATGCATTATTAACTTCTATACCACAATCAAATCAAACTTCAGACAGCAACAATTATTAATACAACATAAATAAGATTTTTTATTTTCATTAATTTTATACGAATTTATGTTACAAGTGATTTTCTAGCCAATATAAAACATTACCTACACTTGACATAAAATTATTAGAGGTACTGTTCACCGTGTAACAAAATCGCTTCGCGACGTAATCTCGTCAATGTACGAACTGTATTAAAGTTGATTTACATGCATCTATATCAAAATTATTAATAATACACGTATTTATATTGGAACTATGTAGAAGGCTAAATTTTGGTGTTTTGCTTACATTTGTACATACTATTTAATGATATTAATGTAAATACTTGACTATTTGTGGACGACCCCGAAAGCGATTTCCTTTTTGTTTTGTGCGCGTGTGTGACAGTCAGCTTTTCTGACGTGAAGGGCAATGCAGGAACAAATAAAATCGACGCAACTAAGCATATTCTACCCACATGACGACTGTTCAATGTGACAAACTATAACAAACTGAATGCGAGTGATTGTTTCGACTAACGTATTCAGAAATGTAACGAACACAACTAAACGTTTACTAACAACGTACAAGATGAGTGAACAAAGACAAATTCTGCAACCGACGAAAATCGAAAATATCTACCTTCATAGTTCTAATCGTCAACAGACCAGTTACAGATTACAGCTAAATACATACATTTCCGTACAATGCTTTACATAATCAGCAATCTTCATCCATATTATTTGTGCGTTAAACATTTACACATTATTTATGTACATCAAAACATACGTATATTACTCAAAAACATAATGTACACACTATCACCAAACGTTTAACGAAACATTTAAATACACCCATCACTAAACCTAGAGAAAATGGCACTGTTGTATGCAGCGAGGAGCGCGCGGAGCCGCGTGCCGCCGCGCTGCCGCCTGCCACTCTCACACCCGCGGCCGTCCTGACCCGGCCCTGTACCGACACGGCGACGCGCCGGACAGCGTCTACCTGCTCACTGCTCACTGTCAGCTCGAACCACTCATGGATAACTTGCGAAACTACGTGATTAATTAGTTATTTCCTAATTATTATTGCTAAATTTGTATCTACAAAATGTAGTTAGGAAGAAATTAAACGATAGATAGTCCGCTTAACCTCATCTTGTCTCAGCAAATGGCACCATAAAAGTTTATATATAGCAACGGCAATGTTGACGAACGTAGGCACTGGATTGTAGGTATCGTTTGAACAATTCTTAAATAACTTAACGCGCCATATAAAACAAATCTCTGAACTCTCCTCTTTTGGTCTTTAACTAACTACTCTAGTACAGAATAGCGAATGAGGTGAAAATATCAAGAGTGTAGAGTGATGACACACACAAAGAAGTGATGCATGGTCAATGTGTAAGTTTTAACGAGTGCTCAAAATTGTTCCAATTAATTATGTTCTAGTAATTCATTCTCTATTACTAAATTTAGACACCTCGATAATATTTTTACATAGATACACGCACAATGCACATGTCGCCAGTGAGGTCCTACGCATCGGGGCGACGAACACTCGCTCGGGCTTGTACTCTCTCCCTACTCAGAACAATAAATACGCGTCTGGTGAGGACATGCGACTCACTGCAAAGATTCCCTTATTTTTATAACGTATTTAGTGTGGGTTCAATTTTTTTTAATATAAATATATATAAATGAAGCAAATTATTATTTTTCCTAAAACCTTTTAAGTTTATCCATGAGCTTTTTCTTTATTCGTGTTTTATTTTTATCATTACTTACAAGTGTAATCGATCGCTTTTAATAAATTAATGAATTCCTAATGCCTACATTACATTCTCTTCAAGAGACTATGACTATGTTTTTTTTTATAATTTTTGTGATATTTTAATTTTGGACTGTTTTTGAATCTGTAAAAGAGAAATAAAGTAATGACCATTATTGGTATTATGAATCACTTTACAATAGGTGCATTTATTTTTGCTGTATTGCGCTTTCACTTAAAGAAAGTGAAGGCACTAGAGATCACGAGCATATTAAATACTCAGTTAAAACAATATTAACCCATTGCGATCGTGATGGCTGCTTAGCTATGTGGCCATGCAGTTATTGTGTTTGTCGAGGGAATGACCCGGCTCCTTGGAAATATTATGAAAGTATGTGGACATATCTGGAAGTATTGAAGATAGAAGCGGCAAGTGATATGAGAGTCATTCACGGCACCAAGAGGCTGTGCGCGTCTGACCGGCCGACCGACGGCGCCGAGCTCATCGCAATGTCGTTACTGCGCTGCACCTGCATCCACAGACATACACCAGACAAACAGGTAATTTGGTACTCGGATACAAACAAACTCCTAAGAAGCGATAATAGACCTTTAGCACCTTCAGTGACGTTTTGCTAAGTACGGGATTGGAAACAACAAATCGTTTCTGACATACATATATGTACACCATAAAAACGTAAAAAATAACTTATTTAATATTATTATCATTTATATTTCGAATACAACAACTACATCCCCGATGGAGGACAATATTCTCAACAAATGTCCATTCAATAAAGTCTTAATAACCTTTATATTTGGTATCGATCACATAATGCTCAACTTCTATAATTTAATACTTTTCAAAAACAAGACAAAGTAACAAACCACTTTACCTATATAATGAGAACGTCTACACTCATCTTTAAGGGTTGGGTCACCATTACCTTTGCGCGACACGTTATACATATACAATTTTATATATATTTTAAAAATCAATTCATATAAAATCATTTTCAACCACATTATAACTGTATTATATTGAATGATAATTCATAAGACGGATATATGCATATAACTTTCATTATATGCTTTAATCATATTTTATTTCTTATAAAACAACAACTACTTTATTAATCCTATATTATGGTAGTCAATTTTATACATAATTATAGACCAGCTAGTTAGGCATTGCACACAGGGAGCGTCTGCGCCCACGTCGGTCGCGCCCGCGGAGCGTCGCCGCGAGCCGCGAGCCGCGCGCACGCGGAGCCTCGCCGCGCGCCGCGAGCCGCGAGCCGCGCGCACGCGGAGCCTCGCCGCGCGCCGCGCGCCGCGAGCCGCACGCCGGGCGCCGCGCGCCCTCGCGACCAGCCGCAGCGGCACGCACGCACCCGCCAACACTCGCCACACACATTCTCGAACGGATGGATGGAGTTTGCTTATCACATTATTGCCAATTATTCAATTGACCATCAAAATGCCACTACGCAGACATTGCGAAAACTTCAAGACATTGAAAGTGTTTTGAACACTTGGAACATAAAAACAAAGGTAACACGGCTAAAACACTCGCCCTCTTTAACTGACTTTCTTTATAAAAACAAACCGATTTAATTATTCGTAATACAAAAGATACCAGTACAATTGTTTTGAACATTTATTAACCTAAATGTAAATAGAGCTGTATGATTAATAAACATACTCAAATTGAATGGTTGTTCGTATGTGGCGCTGCGCTGGTCTCGTCCTAATGTGGCCGTCAATGTCGTATTAATGCAACATTACAAAAATAAATATCTAAAAAAACAATCCAATATTTATCTATTGTCTCTATCATTTAAAGAACAAGACTTTAGCTCTATACTGGCTTTCTCATTGAAATATTTTGAATGAAGGTGTCGTTTTTGTTGACATATTTACTTAGATGCTTTCACAGTGCACATTTCACTGGAAACATGGATTCTCCAAACGCCACTCTGCACATTGCGGCCAGCAATAGATATGAAGTCTTTTCTTTTACTCGCAATTGTGGGGCGAGGGGTTGATTATAATAAAATATATTTAGTGCTGTCATGATTTAGATACATTAACATTTGTCTGTTTTACGTGTTGGCATCTACACAATAATGTAGTCAGTATAAAAAGTACCACCACATGTTCCCTAATATAGTTCTCCTCGTATGAACCTATAAACTCGTACACTGTTTGATATCCCATTAAAATTAATTGATCGATTATTGTTTTCACTGTTAGCTTTGTGAAATAATACGATAATTGGTCATTACATAATTAACATAACGTGCACAAAATATACATTATTTTGGTAAAACCAAAAGTAAGTTTTGTTTGTTTGCATGTAGTGAGTAGTGACAAACAACAACTGGCCGGAACGTCGGCAACAGCACTTATAATGTAACATAAGATTTGTGAACATATTTTGGTGTTTCTATATTTGGGCGTTGGGGTGTACCGCACGATCTGACAGGAATATTAACTTACAGTCTATATCGGAGAGGAGCTCGCGGTAGCGGCGGCGCGAACCACCGGCGCCGCGACTCACATTCATCATCGAACTCGTAATCGCAAGTAATTTATCATAAGTACTTGTACAGCACTAATAGAAGTTCCGATCGCGGTCCGGCGATCGCGGGACGTAAAGGTGCGTCACACGTTAACGTAAAACTATAACCTCGAATCGCGCACATTCACTAGGGCGGTGGACGCGGTCCAGTGGGTCCGTAAGGAGTTTGCTAACGCGAGCAGCAACACGGCCGCCAGCAGCGCCGGCGCCGAGGGCACGCCGCCTCGCGCGCCCACCCCCGCCGCCGAGGCGGGCGCCTGGTACGGCACCGAGCACGACGGCACGCGCTCCTCCACGGGCGAGCACCGCTCCGGCTCGCGCAGCGGCACCTCGCTCAGCCCCGGCTCGCACTTGTGGCACAGGCCTGAGTCGCAGTACCAGTAGCAACAATCCTGCGTCCCGTAGTTGGACTTGTTTGCCTGATCACCGGTTTCGGGTATTCTTGGATCTGAAAAACAGCAGTAAACTAACCTTAATATTGCGTCGTACGTACAAATTCATAAAGATTGAGGAGTAGGCTTTTTATACCATTGTATTCAGTGAATTAGGTGCCAAGTTACAAAATATAATTAACACAACATTACTTCTACCTCAAACAAGAAAAATAAAGGCGGGAAAAAGCTTATAAAACTTGTAAATACACTTTGCAAGCGATGCACTGGGCATGGCGTGTGATGCACGTCTTTTCTAGTCATGTGTGATGAACAATGTTAACCAGCTTGCGATATTGAAAAGCAAAGGTTCGGTTCGTTATCAACAAGACAAATTATCTGCAGCACACGCAGTACTCACTGTCCTTACACGAGCCGTGGCTATATTACAGACAAACGTTGACCTGCATTTATTTAAGTCCGTTTGAAACATGTCAGAGCGTAATACACTACGCATAATACTATTCAAAAGGGTTAAGTCAAGTATGAATTAAACAACTAGAGTTTAATAACTATACATTATAAATATATGACAATTATACCAAGGCATAGGAATGTGGGTTCGCCGGCGTACTGTGTGGGGTAGGCAGGCGCGCGATCCGCCGGTAGGAAGTAGGGGCAGTGTTGCTCGACGAGCTGGCAGACAGAAAGGCATGGCTTGAGCCGGAGGGGAGGCCGGCCGGGGCCGGCGGCGGCGGCGCGCACCCAGCGGCCCACCACGCCGCCGGCGCTGCCGCCGCGCCGCCGGTCCAGGTGCCCCACGCGCTCCAGGTGCCGCGCGTGCCAGCGCGCCGCGTGCTCGGCGGGCGCACGCCGCGACCGCCCCTCCTCCTCGCCGCCCTCTTCCGCACCGTCCACCACCCACAGTGGAACCATCATACTGCATGCCCAACGTCTATACGTTTCCTGGAAATAATCAACGTTACCTTTAGCGTGAGTCCTGAATTGATAAATCTTAAATGAATAATATAGATCAGATTTTTTAACAAAATAATAATAATCATCACAATTGACGGAAAGGAACTCATTATTTTGTTAAAAAAAAATACTACAGAAATTTCTTTAGTGATGCTGTTTGTATTTATGAAAGCTGTTAACTTAGCGCAAACAAGAAATCATTGTATGGTGAAAAATAAAGTAAAGTAATAATATTGACAATAATCAAAGCTTTTCTAAATATCAATGTAAAAAAGCTTATGATATAACTTTTAAAGAAGTAGACGCTAAAATGAAAAGTACACGGAAGCCGAATCCATATGTGCAAGTCTTGAAAGCCAATCCTTTATGGCTATGTATTAACTGCTAGGCCGATGTATACTAACAAATGAGACCAAAATTAATGAACAGCGATGTGGAGCAGCTCGTCTCGGCGGGCGGCTTGGTCAGGCGCGGGCGGTGAGTGGCGCGGAGGTAGCTGTCGCGGGTGACGTGGGTGGCGCGCCGCATTCTACAGTCAATCAATCATAAACCGAGATGTGTCTGTCGGTTGACGCTCAATAACCGCATCGTCTACAGCTCACTGATCAATCTCATTGCGAGCGGATTATTTGTTATATTAGAAAATATCGGAGACTGTTACAAAATAAATATACTTTTTCTTAACTGGTTTAAAAAACTCTTTTTTAAATATTACTATAATCTGTTCAAATGATAATATTATATTCATTGATTCCCGTCGGTTACTCGGTATTTTTTTGTTTCTTGTCCTCTTGTTAAAAGATAATAGATAAATGGATAACCATTAATTTCTTCATTTAAACACAGACAACTAGCAAGCAATATTATACATAATATGAATAAAAATGTTGATGAGAATATAATTGTACGCCGCAGCCTCAACACATGTAGAATGCGGTTATTAACCCACTGACCTCGCGGATTAATACTATGCCTGTTTGTACATAGACGGCTGCCAGGCAGGATTGTACCTTTTTACTTATTACGCACGAATATTTTACACCGATATATAGAACCCAATTTACAGAGTAATAAATCATTCCACTAACGGCTAGATGTACGGGGTAGCGCAGTCCAATACGCAGTCTCGGGTTTCGTAGTTCCGTATTCATCGTGTTTAGGACAAAACGCTCAAGTAAATTCTAAGGCTTACTCATTCATTATAATATTTGATACGATGTACTATCGATACATTGAAAGCAAGAGATAAGTATAAAAGATATAAATAAAGAAGAATGAAGTATCAATCACATGTTAATAGATATTTAAATAATTGAAAAAAGTAAAATCAAAATTTTGCACAGACCACAAGGTATACAGAATCATTTTTTATTTAAATTAAGAACTCAATAACCTAGCGCAAGTTATGGTCCTGTAAACAATGATAGCGCAAGTCAAGTCAAGGACAAGGCGCGGCTGGGGTACGCCTGATTGACACAAGAAAAGTGTCGCGAACACCACTGGCGAAAATATTACAAAAAAAATGTTAAAAACTACTTGCTTTTCTATTATTTTTTTAATCTAGGTAGCAAAAAAAAGAGAAAGAAGAGAGTAAGATGTCCGTGATGCGTCGTAGGGAAATATAGTTGTCTTTATTTACTGAAGTTTGGCTACAGGTGAATGTAGCTTTAATAGTCTACGGGGTATGTCATCTATAAAACATATCGAAAATATAACGTGGTCTTCATACTGCAGTAAAAAAATGAGAGAAAAAATAAGATTTTAAAATACTCTCTTTGTGACTGAAGACTTTAATCATACTTAGTAAAAAGAAGAAAACAACAATATCAAATGAAAAATATTTCTTTAAAAAATAATAAAGATAAACAAAGAAAAAGTCATTGCTTGAGAAAAACTCGGAAAGCCGCTCCCTACTCGGCCTCTCATTACTAACTGTGGATTTCAAATTATATACTTAGGTACCTATATTGTAGGAATAAGGAAGACGAAGGGAATTTTTAAGACTTTAAAAATTGGGTCTACATTTCCAATATTCATCCGTAATCCGCGTGCTTTATCTCCGTCACAAAGTTAAATCCAGTCACAATTAGAAAAAATATTATGAAACACATAAAATACGTTGAAAATATTTTATAAAGTGACTTGCCTTCATCGGAATTTTTATATAAATATAATATTATATATGCTTGATGTTCGGATAAAAATTATAAGGACGTGGCGTCCTCTGATAGATGAGTTCAGAGTAAATAAACGTCGATTCATGCTTATCAAATCATATGAAATGGTGCGCTCAGTAACCCATAATCTCATAAATTGCTTCTCGCCAAGTGAGTCGTAAGATGTTATGTCGTGTGTAGATTTATATTACGGAATTTTGGTCACTCGCCATGTACGCAATAGTTTTTATGACTTAATTGAAAAGAACATAAATATCTCATTTGTACCATGTTCAAAGAATGTAAATATACAATATAAATAACTAAAAAATATTCAATTAAGTACCTCTATTGTTTTTGTTAAATTTTACAAATCCGAACAAATATGTATATGACTTTTGTAATCGGTCTACGCACATTGTGATCAGGTACTTCACAAAACATTGAATAGGACATATTAAACGGATTGCCTGCGATACATAATATAATTTGTAAAATAGTAACAGATTCAAATGTACAGTGTTGTATTAAAGCAACTTGAACGCCGCGTGAAAATCGTGTTAGTTCGCGCTACACGCCCTAATCCTCGGAATAAAGTTCTCTTAGGGAATTACGCAGGCAACGTTTCCAAACCATCGGTCTAGTAATAACTTGATTTGACAAAGAAACAAGTGATTTATCGTGACGCTCCGAATTGAATAACATCTTCCATTGCGCAGCGGGCAATGAGCGGAGTGCGAAATGATAGACCGGATTCGATGCCTGCGCAAAGACAACCTGAAACCCATGTAATGAACAAACACCTCCCTCACATCGAACTCTTCCGGAGTACCTAATTCCAAGCAAACAATGTTAGAAAATCAATAAAATGCTATTTGATCTTGGAATCGAATCGAGTACCTCTCGGGTCACAGCGCTCAGACTCTATATTATACAATGCAACTGAAGTGATGAAAAAAACTTGTAACGTACAAAGACACATACATCGAAAGCATAACCATTTTTCCCTTCTCAGAGATAGGTAGAGGTGTAACACACCCACATTTCGCCAGTTATTTTCGCCCTGTTATAGGGGACGGGCCCGATGCCATTTACCGGCCATGTTTCCTAATTCCGGACTGAAACTGAATAGAAAAATCCATATCACTGCTTGACTTCGTATTCGCATCCGAGGTCTCAGCGCAATAGTGCCTACGTTACCGAAGCAGTGATATAAAAAAAAAATCATATTAGTCCGTATTTCGGAAAAACAAACGGAGCGGCCAAAATGCCTTAAAGAAATAATACCTAATTGTCATAAAATAAGTAGCAAAATTAACAAAATAAACAGACGACAAACAGGCGGAGGTTTCTGGAATAGAGTAATCCTCTTATCGCGTTATCCCGGGCTGGGCTGATCAGACGTTTCCGCTACCTGCCGCCCCGCCGTGTGCCCGCCGCGCCATGTGCCCGTCGCGCCGAGCTAGCTTCGCGCCCCGGAAAACAGATAAGCCTCTCGGAAAAAGTAAATTTTATAACTCCTTGTCGTAGTATGGAATGAATTAAATAAACGTCATTTATTACCCGATTAATGCCTTACAGTCCAGTTTCCCACTGTAATAAATTTTGCACAGCCATTTAAAAGTCTAAATTTGGTTTTAAATAATTAATTTTAAGGGATAGATTTGGGTTCACAATGTTATGGCAATAATAATTATTACTAAGATGTGAATTGTAGCTATTTTTTTCTCCTCGTGCTGAGTCTTTGAAGAACCAGTTTCCACTGAAGTGTAAAAGGAAAGATGTAAATCCAACTTTAAAATTTTGCAACACAATAGTTTCTCTAATATTGAGGATTTTTATTAACTGAAACACAGGCTCAGTTGCCACCTGTTCCCTAAAAGTCCATAACAACTAGAATCAATATAGCCTATGATGCCTTGCAATATGTTTATGCGTTGTTACCTTTGCGAAATGATTAGCAAAGCACTTAGCACAGCACATACTAATGGCGAAGTTCGTCAAATCAAACGGGACGGTAAATTGTGCGTTATCTTACAATATTTGACCATTTAACATAAATTAAATAACAATAAAACACACAACCCGCTTTTATCATAGAAAGGGTAAGCAGAGGTTGCTCCCAGCGTACACATTAAATATTTATTTATGACTAGATGTTTCTCGCAGCGCTGCCCGAATGAAAAGCATTCCCCGCTGCAATACTACACTATTCTAGCACAACATTTACGAAGCCAACGCCATCTTTTTAAAAAAAATGATTAACAATCCCATTATTTTCAATCCGACCGAATTACAGGCATATAAATCTAGTCTATGTGTTAATCTAGGATAGGATCTATTTATCCGCGTGCCAAATTTTATCCAAATCCGTTGAGCTGTTTCTACGTTTACTTCTAACAAACGTCTAAATATTTTCACAAACTTTCGCATTTATAATATTATAGTTATATACATATCTATATATATAAAAGAAAGTCGTGTTAGTTACACTATTTGTAACTCAAGAACGGCTGAACCGATTTAGCCGAAAATTGGTGGGGAGGTAGCTTAGAACCGGGAGACGGACATAGGATACTTTTTATTATTATATATAGCTGAAGAGTTTGTTTGTTTGTTTGTACACGCTTATCTCAGGAACTACCGGTTCAAACTGAAAAATTATTTTTGTGTTGGATTCGTGGAGTGCTATAGGCTATAAATCATCACGCTATACCCAATAAGAGCGGAG
The DNA here is from genome assembly GCF_014839805.1 of Manduca sexta. Classification (NCBI taxonomy): domain Eukaryota; kingdom Metazoa; phylum Arthropoda; class Insecta; order Lepidoptera; family Sphingidae; genus Manduca; species Manduca sexta. The sequence continues at coordinate 7,347,608 of NC_051142.1, read as the reverse complement.
CAGTAAAGGCTAATCTCAGGAACTACCGGTTCGAACTGATTTTTTCTTTGTGTTGAATAGCCCTTTGTTTGTGGAGTGCTATAGGCTATATATCATCACGCTATTGCCAATAGGAGCGGAGCAGTAATGAAACATGTTGCAAAAACGGGGAAAATTTATTACTTTTGAGAATTTCCGTTACGTGCACTGCGTAAACGGTTAAAGTTATGCAACAATGATGTATGACGGCATTGTTCCTCTTAAAAAGTTCTACAAAAATATATTATAAGACAAAGTCTGCCTGAATGTGTTAAACTCAGAAACTACCCAACGTATTAAGATGAAATTTGGTATGGAGACAATTTGAGACCCTGGGAAGAACATATGCTCCCGGAAAAATATATAGCGTGATATTTATAACGGAAAACTTTAGCCCAAAAAACTTTATAACGCGGGCGGAGCCACGGACAAAAGCTAGTATTTAAGACTAAATATGACATTTGTACGTTTTGAGAAATATTTCGTTGATTTAAAAAAATATTAATTTTGCATCAAGCTATTTATTTCAAATTAAGATCTAATCAATACCCTTTACTTCCATACAAAATATCACCGCAACGAAATACTTTGAAATATGAACATCTTCTCTTTTTGCAACTTTGGTGTCAAAATTCAAGTCAACGCAGGTTTCTCTAACAGTGAGAGTACCGTAAGAGTAGCATCGCGCGATGGCGTGGCATTGGCACAAGACAGCGCGGGGCTATGAATTCTGTAAGTGCCGTATGGGGAACAATTACTTAGTCATCCAAAATTTCAATATCCCTAAATACCTAGCACCGCGGCACGCGCCGCAACTAGGCGCCATATGCTGATTGACTGACCTACATCGTTCTAAACTGTCCTCAGTTAACTACATTGTATGTCGAAATAAATATATATGAATTACGAAGGTACTGAGTTGTAAACTATGCAAGAAATATAATTATATGATTTCTTATCCCCTGACGTTATTCGGTGTTATTTGAGGGCAGCAAAACACATATTCTTACGTATGTTGGACGTTTTGGTTTAGAGTAATTAATTATAATACGTACTATGTTGAACCTAAGTATCCTTACTTAGGTTCTGAATATTATCCCAAATATCTTTAACTACTTTTTAATTCATAAATAGATTACAAACATCTGCACACAAATGTGACCCATCATACATAATGCAATTACATGTCACGTTAGATAGTTGCTAAATACCAGTTGCGTTAAACTCCGTCGCATTCCCCATTGGTGGGTTGAAAATATTGACTATTAACATACAGTTTCAAGATTTGTATAGTACAATTTGTTAAAATAAACTAGCGTAAATATTCGCATTAAGACATTACTCTACCTAGCAACTGCGGCAGCGCGTTGTGGAAAATTCCACGGCGCGACACCTCAGTTTGTTGGATAATATGGGACAATACTGTCCAGAGTTGTTATTCCGTTCAGACAGATTAATGAGACCGGGCGGATGGTTGGTAAGCGTGATAGATAGGAGGAAGCTCGCGTCTCGCGGCCCATCCGCATCCGCAGGCGGTGGGCATGCCGCATGAATAGAGCCCGTCGCCGGTGAGGCATTGTGTCGTCTCCGCAGACTCCGCTAGCTCCGCGGCCCGCCCCTACACCCATTTGTAACAATTTGTTAACTCGTTACAAACGCGGAGAAACCAACTTATTTAAAACGCACTATTTACGGAATTGATGCCTTTTTGAGTCGTTTTTTACTCTTGGGTTCTTTGCGTTTGTTTATGTCCACAAGTTTAGATAAGGATTGATCGAATGACCAAAATATAAAATGGCGTGGACAAAAAATTTCGATCATTAAGACCTAGATTTTCAGTAAAATATTCAAAACATAATACTCAAAAATAATGACATTTATGTCTACAGTCTATTTTACAATACAATATTATAATTATAATCCTTTAATCTTTGATCATTAGCTTCGATGAAAAATTATTTAGATTTAAAAACTACTCAAAATTATACTTATTTTTAACCTACAACACAATATTGATTGGCAAAGGCGCTATTAAGTGGCAAGTTACTGGTGGTTTATAAATAGCATTAATAAATATTGTTGTACAAAATTAAATGTTTCGTGAAAATAGATTACAGTTAAAAGTTTTAATTTTGTCCAGCAAGAGCATCGTCTGACTTGGCAACTTGTGAATTAAATTTAAATAACCCTAAAATACTTGGAAATAATGTTCACAGCTACACTTACATCAGTCTCAGAATTGTCGACGAGAAGCTTTATTAAAATTTCTCGTCGATGTTTAATTCAAGGCGGTACAATTTAATAATGCATGTGATAAAATTGTTTCTCGGGTGAAATTGCTACTGGAATATCATTAATACAAATTATAATTGCGTGCATTTCATTGTACGGTCCTTTAACCAAAAAAATATAATTTGTATAATAATATAATAGTTTGTAGGTGGAAAGATACCAACAATTTTGCGATTCAAGTTAACCACGAGTCCCTGGAAAAACTAGCCTTAAGCTGCGATAATATTAATTAAATAAAAATATAATGGAGAATTTTGTAAATGATAAATAGGTAACTGTCCACTTCTATTATTAAGATAAGTAGTGATCTGACATCAAGACACATAAGTAAAGACGGATTTCATTCTTTACCAATATAGATCTAGAGAACTTTAAAACCATAACATGGTCTGATTATCCAAACATTGATATAACACGACAATCGTAGATGATATTTAGAAGTTTCCGTACAAATAAAAAAAAGTGTTGCAAAAATCGAGTGTTGAAACAGGGACTAGTCGTTAAACGCTGTTGTCCCTAAGGTGCTCGCACTACTAAGCAAACAATGGGCCGAGCGCTTCATCAGAGCAAGTTAATTCCGATTTAAACGGCAACATCGATCGGCAACTTGGGCGTTGAGTAGTAAAGCACCGCCTCGGGCTCGGTTAGGTAAGCGTCGACGTAAATTGTTGATGCGCGCGCCGTCAACTGCCGTCATTCGGCAGCCCGGCACACATCAAATATGCAACACATATCTCACTTCGAGTGCCGGCTGTGTCTCACGGGCTGGGATTGTGCGCTAGACACAACACATTTGGACATATGAATACCAGTATGACAGCTGGACGGTTGAACGGGAACGGTACACAACGGTAAAGTTTACAATCTCGGACAAACTCATGCAGCTTCCATGGATGAAAATACTTCTTCTATTTTTACTGAGCTTTAGCTTTTGAATGGTCCTTCAGACTCTTCTTCCCAAAATAAAAAGAATTGTATACTTATAAGTAATAACGTCTACTACTACCTACACTGATTTATAAACAGCTTGTAATATTTGTAAATACCTACTGAACTCTTGATTCTAAAAAACAAGGTTTATTTATAGAAATCTACAATATCTCCGAATATTCTATTTTGAGTTAACTTTAAAGCTTTTATTTGTTTATTTTACTTTATAAAAGTTCTAAAAATAAATTATAAACCAATGACCCTGTCTGTCTGCCTGAACGGGATAAACTCAAAAACTATCTATTGGATTTCAATAAAATTTAGTAAGGAGATGGTTTGAGTTCCTAGGAAAGATATAGGCTACATTCTATACCGAGAAACTATATAGCGTGACTTTTACCCCGGAAAACTTTTTCACGCGGGCGAAGCCGCTAGCAAGAGTTAGTTCATAATAAATTGTGACTAAAAGTACAAGTGTACTTCTACACTGGACATAATATTTTTTATTCTTTGGCGCGTGTTGCAGAAAAAATTAGACGTACTTTTAAAACTTGCTGACCAGCCTGTCTGACATCGACCCACTTTAGAGGTTTTCATATCGAATATATAGTGTTAGGAAAACTTACACACAATAAGTCTGATCGAACCCTTAACATCCTGGTCTACAGCCCATATACGTCACTGCTTAAACTAGGAGGCAACTCTAGGGGACAACGAAATGGTAAGCCGGGTAAATTAAAAAGTTTAATTCTTCATATTTAATAAGCGATATCATTTTATTTAATCAGAAAAGCCTTTATATTTAATGTCTTTATAAGTTTATGATTTAAGTAATATATACCAATAAAATTAGATAATTTTATTGGTATTATGTATACCTACGATTTTTTTTTATTTTACGATTGAAAATATTGCAATAATAAATGCAGAGGGCTGGGTTCGACCCTGTAATCTTCGTAGCAACAGTTAAATCTACTAAAGGCTCAGGTATACGAGTATATTTATTTTCATGTTTATTTATGCGAGACATGCCATGACAAAATAATCTATACACTTAGTATCCTCATTTACCTAATTCAAGTAACGTCATCTAGTCAATGTGTATATCAATAATTATTGAGACCCTTTGAATTATAGCGTATAGGTAACAATATTTTAAACGAATTCCAGGTACCTTTAAATATTGCTAAAAAAAATACGGGACATCGAAATAATAAACAAAAACTGTAATAAACGAGTCGTCTTATATAAAACCATCGCACAACTGTCTCGGTAACACGGGTGAACGACAAAACAAGCAGAAGCCTACTACAACGGATAGGTTAATCGTGGAACAGTGATTCACGTGGTCGTCCCGTCACGTTGCGGGCAGGACAGGCGGCAGGCGGCAGGCAGGGCGAGGCTGCAGGCGCGGTGCACGTGCCCGCCGCCGTCGCCGCCGCCGATCGATTCGCGACCCACTGCCACACTCGATAAACAACACCGACAATTTTATACACACGCACTGTCACTGCGCTGTTCATTAGTAACATGAAAAATCACCTGACAGCTGACACTGATATGTGTCAACTGAGTTCTATCGATAAAACCGATCGTATTATTTTAACAATTTTCAATTAACTCACTTATCTCATTGGAATATGTGATAAGTGAGTTAATTGAAAATTGCGCTGCTTTAAAGCTCCTATAACATATTCGAATTATCGATGTACTGGAAAATGAAATTCCAGGTATTTATCATTTCTTTTTGAATGACTGATAGGTAGTATTTATTAAATTCAAGAAAGAACTAGGTAGATGCTATTAACTTTAAGTAAAATTATTGTTTTAACAAAAAAAAAATATTATTATAAAATACTTCATACGTACAGCTTTATACCATACACACTTGACAACAATAGATCTTTTATAAAATTAAAACTGATGAATTATGCTTATTGGGTCGTTAAATCGCTATGCCAATCATCAAATGGACATGTCTGTAAAATGAGAAATGGCAACACGCCAGGCTACGAATAAAATTGGCTCGTGGATCGACGGTACCTGCCTCCTGCACTCAGTGCGGCACTGTCGCATGTCGGTCAACCAATGCGGCCAACGTAAGCCGCATGCACCACAGCATCTCTCTTAATAGTGCTCTGAGCTTTAATTATAGTTTTTTTATGATCCGCGACCTGAATTATTCAGAACGAAGTGACTGAGCAATAAAAAGTTAATCAAAATGAGTCCCGTATTGTCAGCTACTTTTCAATACCTTTTAAGTTTATAAACAGAATAATTAATTTTTGTTTTCATTTTAGTTTTACTTTTCATTGCAATAGCACCCGAGAATTAAAAACATTTCAGTTGTATTGTCGCTTGTATAAATGTGCAAATAGTAAGCAATTTTAGAATCAAAACAAGAAAGCCTTGTTATATCTTTATAGTCTATGTGTGTTCATTTGTATGTTCGTCCATGTGTCCGAACATTTTCAGACAGATTGATCCATTGTTTTGAGACCGTTTCATCGTAACAAGCTGTTCGATAATTACGAATTCCGAGCTTTCGAATTTTAAGGTTTTAAATTTAAATCGTGTTCAGCCAAAGTATCACCTTTAACGCGAAAATTTACAAGAATAATAATGTCCAATAAAACCTACTTACAGAACATTCTTCTAATACCAAAAACAATTACATGCGTTTTTCGCGATGTTCCTTGTGAACATTTTAAATTAAGTTTACATAACATACCTCTCTAACATTACTGGTAGGGATGTATCGCAAAAGTATACAATAACGATTTATTTATCCTACACAACTTTTATGAAACACCGCTATAATCAATGAAATATCTGACAACAAGCATACTAATTTACAACGAACTTGACAATAAGTCCGTACAGCTTATAATAATGCGTTTATCACGTTACATATTAGCTTTAATATTCATTTTCACCGAAGTACTAATGAACAAACTCAAACGATTGCCTTAATCCCATCGGAGAACACCTTCCAAAGAACTTCAATAACATTAGTATAATCCAATAGCACTTATGCAATGATATTACTACACATGATAGCATTTTTGCAAAGCTCTTGAAACAATTAATTAGCGTAGGTAGTTCGATAAAGCAAGTGGGTTTGATAGATAATGTATTGTGCAGCGTGCAGTGCAGGAGTGGGTGGCGTCGGGCGAGGAGCGGCGCGGCGTCGCGGCAACGCGCGCTATCGGCGCGATCGTTGTTCGCTCGACTCTCGGCCGTGCCACTCCAACGAGTTTTTGGGTCAAGCGGATTGTGACCGGTGTTGCTGCTTTCAGGGATCGCCCCTCTCATTTTCACGAAATTATTGGATGCATGCTCGCTATGGACTTTTCCATTAGCGTACGTTCGTGGTATAAAGATTACTGTTAATGCTTGGCATTATCCATTAACGAAAGCCAATCGGTTACAAAATCGAGATATCTGATGAAATAAAGAAATTATTTCCTTTGGCAATAGTCAAATAGTGTCGTGAAGATTCATATTACATTATAAATACAAAAACGATTGTATTCAGGAGGCAAAATGTAAAAAGTCACCGTTTATTTTTTTTGTTAAATTCATTAATTCAAACGCATTGCGATTTGTGACAATTTAGAGATGGTTAAAAGTTGTAATCTGATTATTATAATATGATCATTTTTTTAAATAAGCTAAAACTAACACTTCTAATAATAAAATCTAGCTTATATTATTTCTCGTGAAAGATTATAACACAAATAAGTCTTTATAAAATATGTACCTTCAAAAATATATAAAGACAAAGTGTTAGACAGCAATCGAGGCGATGTAATCTGTTCGATGGGCAGATAAGGGCAACGCGGTGAAGTGACGGGCTCGCAACGTATCAAAAAGGTGAATTGTACGAATTTCGAGTTGTAGTGTTGTTTGTCAAATAATCGGGCCGCTCGGCGTGCATTGTGTCGACGGCTCGAGAGAACTTCACGGTTATTACGCGCCGCGAGAGCCCGCCCTGCTTACAATATACCATATTTTGTGAAGCTTATTGATGATACCCCCTGCTTTGAATAAGGGTTGACAACCTTTACTTTGTTTTTAAATATTTTTCCTTGTGACGGCTTGGACGCGACTTTGAAAATCTTAACACAGATTTCCTTATTGTTTCTCATTAAAACACGTGTATACGGAACCAAATAATTTGACAACACTTCAAAGTACAAACGTATAAGTAAAGAGGGCATTCTAATATATAGGCTTCCTCGTGAAATAGGCTAACAAAAACAAAGTTCTTTCGCTTTCGCATCTGCACTCTCGCTTTCAGTGCATTCATCAATCTGCTAAGTGCTTTAATACACTCCTAAGGATTTCTAGATTCTTTTTTTTTAACACATTTTTTAAAAACTTTACATTTTTTGCTAGTCTTTTTGTATAAGGTTGTTGGTGAGTGTTGCAAGTAGTCGTATTTTAAATTTTTCCTCTTTGGTATTCCTGCTTTTAGTACGTGAGAAATGTTGCTATATTGATAACTAACAGTGTGAGCAACTAGATTTAAACTTCTTATCGGTGCAAGTTCTAAATCACCTTAATTAATACTAATGCATGTTACTCATGTGTCATGTCTGTAAATAAAACGAATGTGCATTATGCAATATTGAATACTTCTAAAGCCTAATGATTGCTGAGCACTAACTGCCAGTTAGTTAATGTTAAGAACTGTATTAAATAAAAAATATAGGCATTGTGATCAGAAATGCACGGATATTGAAGCATATTGAAAAAGAAGTGAATAGTTGCATAATAGTTATTGTGACAAAGATCGCGAGTCTACGACTCACTATTTGAACTATATGGAGACGTCTTTCAATAGATCAGTGCGCATAAATAATATTATATTATGCAGTGTAAGAATATTTTGAATGCAATTTCCATTGATTCAGTGACATCCGTCACCTAGACAGCCGATACTAATGTAATGAGAGCCCGTCGAGATCGCATCTCTCGACCTATTCAGTTATTACAAGCTCTACAATTAGAACAATATTTTGTTTCGGTTATTAAGAAACCAATTTTTATTTGCTTTGGAAGTCTTTGGTCTGGTAAATTCAATATATAATGTTAATAATATAATATTATGTTAGGTAATATTTCATAAAATATATTGGTTATCAAACATTAGCATTATCATATTATGTAACTAATCAATTCAATAAAATAATAACTTCTTTGTTATTAATTGTAATTATACATAAATAAAAAAATATAGGGTACCAGCTTTTTATTTATGGTTAACTAGGCATTTCATTCTTAGATATAGCATAATAACATTTAACAATATTATTTGTCGCCGTCGATCAAATAATTAATACACGGCTACTATTAAAAGGCTTGTTTCAAAATAAGTGGATTGCGAGAGGATCTAAATATCTAATTGTAATCTAATTTGAATTTAAACGGTTCTGCTCTCGGGCCCTTGTTCAAGTTAACACTGCATATTGTCGCCGCCTCCGCAAATCACTTCTGAATTTGGTCCAATAGTAGTAACCATAAAATACAAGTATCCCTTACCTGATAGATTTAAATTCGTACTGACTATTGAAGATAAAACGAAATTCCATGCCTTAAAATATCAAGAGCGAAGTCCAATATACAAAACAACTAAGTAATATAATTTAGGTAGAAATAATAAAACGTATACTTACAATGGTAAGATTTATAAAACTTGTAAATAAAATGTACATGTTACCAGCAACCTGTATAATTCGGTATTCTGTACAATACCCAGGTATTGTATATAATGCCTAATATTTACAGGTAATGTATGAAATATGCCTTGCCTAGGCATTCCATACAATACTTAATACGCACCTGATGTTATATGAAAAAGGAATATTATGCTTAAATATTTATTCCGGCAAACGCGGTGCGCTGCCGCGGCATACTCGCTTCACTCGCTCGGCTGTACATATAAGCAGTGCCAACCCTATCTAACCAATTTGATGATTTCTATGACAAACCTTTTCAAATTCCAAATACTTGACCGAATACGTCTTAAAACACAATAATAGTAAAATATTTGATTTATGCGCCATTTTATAGAGGCTTATAGTCGGTAATATTGATAAATACAGATCAAAATCTATTTACTGTACACATTGCGGGTGGGTCAACAAGTATTCTACAAAGCCCCTAGCACCTTAGACAAAACGCTTTTCTACAATCTTTAACATTTATAGCAAACAAAAAATGTATTAAATACTAGCGATGAGTCTCAAGACTTCGAGCGAGTCTCGATGACCAATATAATAATGGTAGTATATTTTTACTATTCTACGGGAACATATTAATACATAAGTATTAAATACACACTAAATAGCGTTCGTTATATAATTAAACATAAATATTTGACAGCAGAAAAGATTGTCCATTGTAACTATATTTTTTGCTTTTTGCACGTCGTTCCACAGCTTTTAAATGGATAGAATCCATGAAATAACAGCCAATTTCATAGCTTTAATTACAGAAAGAGTGTGAACTATGTAATTTATAGGCAGATAAATTCAAAATTCGATTGCGTAAAATAATACTCGCACTGATACAAAAAGTATACGATAATCTACTATGTAACAACAAACGGCCCAACGGAAGATCAGCCCTGGCTTCACTGTCAGCATATTGCTGAGTTGGTGCCTTTTTTGTGACAAACATAGTTTTGAGTTTTTTTTTTGTCTTTTTCGCTTCTTTGTTTGTCATGTTTATGTAACTTTTGTTTGTTGCAAAATAAATTACTTTTCCTTCTTTCTAACTATAAAAATAAATAATTTACATAGCGCATTGCTACATTGTTGGATATAAACTATAAAAGCAGAATACTTGTGGTGAATTCTTTTTGTTTCAAGATTTAACGAAATATATCGTAAACTTAAAGACTTCCTTATTCATTTAACGACTTTATAAGAATCGTTAACTACTTTTAAGTTTGAAAACAGATTCTAAACTTAGGTCATCAACTAGACTGTAACGAAAAACATCTATTTGAAAAGTTACTGTCCGTAGTAAAAGTATCCAGAAGAAATGTGTGATTGGTCGTATAAAATATAATATTATTCTCTTCAAGTATGTTTTTCATAGAGGTATTGATCTCGGCAATAATTAATAATATTATGTTACGATCTTGCCCTTTTCATATACCTATGATTAAAAAAATATTATTGTATAAGTAATTTTCCTAGATGAAAAATATTGATATTTTTTTTTTATGAAAAACATATATTATTATGAGCTATTTGAAATTTAAATAAACGGGCGTATAGTATTCCTAAAATAATATGTGATGGGAATGCAGCACAATTCCTTTATAGATAAGTTTTCCTGTACAAAATAAAAATATCTATAGATACGTAAAATTCTATCTTCGTAATATTGTTTTTTTTTCGTCAGCGGAAAGACGTCTGCCGCTGGCTGTTTGGACAGTACAAGGATTTTACCTTCCATGACGACGTTGCGTGCACCAGTAAATATTAGATTCAACAATATATTTACAATCTTTTCTAATACAAAGATCCCTTGTTTCACTGAGATTATATTAAAAATAATAACAATAAAACATTGAATATTATTAGAATTTACTCTGAAGGTATGTGAATATTGAACACTGTTACAGTGTAGAGCCGGTGTTTTCGTCACTTAGTTTGCCCGCGCTGCAGACTTGATCCGTTTAGGTAAACTTTTAATTAACCACACTTTTGCTAAGTAAGTTTGTTAATCGTCTTACCCTCTAGCGCCTACTCATAGATTTCCCAGAGCGTTACACCTATAGCACATTTTTGTTAAGATTGCTCTACCTCCAATTATATTCTTTTTTTCTATATTATTCGAAATAATACTTACACAGAATGCAATTTCAAAGGTAAGCTCTATGCAGATCTACGTAAATTAATAAAAAAAATATCAATCTTCCAAAAGGGAAACTACCAAAAAATTTTATAAAGTTGCAGACGATGGACTCAGTTTTTTCTATAACATGAATGCTCCAGATTGACAAAGGTTCCGAATTCTTATAGAAAACCGAGATGAGAAAATCATTTTGCTATTGCATTTTCGTGGAAAGAAGGAAGAAAGGATTTTTTTAAGGTGGTCCGATCCACATTTTTACACATATTCATGTCTTAAAATATGGACATTTCTTTAATATAATGGCTATACATATTGAATGACCTACTAGAATACTTTAATATTAACTAATGCATATGCCCGTGTGCCGGTTTCCTAATAATATAAAACCATAAACAAAACTATACCTCGCATACAAAATAATAAATAATAATGTTTAACCAACTCTGAATTTATATGTATCGCTGTACTTATATCCTATATTACTAATAATATTTTATAAGCTTAAAATACTCTCATATATAAAATTAACGTTTCTTTAAATGTTATGCATGTCCATAATTATTGTGAACGCTGGATTCTTATTCTTAACTTATGTTACTAAAATTCATGCTTGTGTTTGCAATGTTGATATGCTATATAATAAAATAATAAACGGATTGTTTTAAAGCGAAGAGAATCAGAATTAATGGGAAATGAATGTATCACATCCGAGTAATACTTATTATAATAATAGTTTGTATCTGTTATCTATAGCGCGAGGTTTTATTCGTGAACTAATGATGCGCCCACGTGCAATACAAAACTATTTATCGACAGCAAGTTTTTTAAGTTTTATAGTTAAGTACTTTTACTTTTACTTAAATCTGTACATAAGTACATTTGATCTGTGCCAATATTAATTTGTATAGGTTTTTATTTTCTAAACAAAAATATTAATTTTATCAGAATACGTTTGTAGAACTAAAATGTTCTTAAAAGTAATACTTAAAAAACGCGTAAAACAATTTTAACTATTTCTTGATTGTTTATAAAATAATAAATATATTTAAAATGTTTTTGAAATAGTCAGCCCCCATGGTGCAGCGCCCAACCAACTATCTATGAAATACAGGGCCTTAAATTTTATTACAAACTTATTCACAAATATTTGTAACTCGTTTGAAATCAAAGACATTAAACAGTTATAATCTTAGAACTCTTTGGAACCAAAGTCCCACACTCGGCTGCGTCGCGAGTTGGTATGTACATTATTTGAGTTCGGAAGTATGTTTGTGTGACAAATTGTATTTATTATTTTATAATATTTAAATTGTTTGTAACATTTATGACGGCGAAGAAGGTATCGTCTTCTCACGTGTTACTCTACATGGCGTTTAATGCACACTGGCAATAGTAAGACCGCTGAGGCAATTAATTACCTTGATAAACATATTATTTTTAGAGAACGGGTTGAATGCCGACATATTTACTGATAGTGTTCATTGCATTAGTAAAAATTTTTATATGTATCTAAGTTATAGGAATTATAGGGAGTCAACTGTACCTACATAATTTAATGTTCTGCATTGTTCTTGTAAAAATATTAATTATCATTTAAGCGCTTTGGTGTACCTTCACTGAAAGCTTTTATTTGATGTTAAATATATAAATAAAAAAAATCACAATCAAATTAACGACACAAAGAATTTAAATATATTTGGCTGTACATAAAAATCTGACATAAAAATCCTTCAATTAAAATATATTGGTAAAAGAGACGATTATAAGCCTACGTATAATCACAATGGGTGAAGAGTATTGAAGATCGGCATACATAAAACAACTTGTAAAGAAAAGCGTCAAGTTTGCGGGCGGCAAGGGGAGTGCGGGGCCGCGGGATGAGGAGGTCACGGATCAGCTGGGCGGCGGCCATATTGATTCTCCGGCCTGTTTGATCGGGGCCGCCCGCCCCGCGCCACTCTCACCCTACACCCCCGCACCATAGATTAATAGACGAGAACAACTTTTATGATTTCAACTCAAACACGACGGCCGAATATACTACTTTATATTACCGTTAAGGTGGTAAAGGAATTTTAATTATAAAACATGAAAAAAAATGGGCACCCATAATGTTTGTTCCTAAGCCGTACCTTATCTCTAAAGCTGCTGCAACGATTCCAAAAATTCTTGTTTCAATATATAACTAAATACAATGGCCTACATCACAATGTATACGCAAATATTTAATTTGACCTTAATGCGTATTTTAATTCGTGATATGAGACAACGGACAGAAACCGCGCAGTGCCAAGAGAAAAAGCTAGCAAAAATGAAGTGCCGATATTATACGCCTATAGGTTAGATTGAATTTAACAAATCTTGTCTAACACTGGCCCGCGTCGCGCACAGCCTCCGGTAATAAAACCGAGTTGTCTGGTTGCTTATTGACTGCGACCCTACCAATTTGTGTTGAATTTCCAGTTTTTCGATAAAACTAGTGTAGTCTTTTTGAATTATTAAATCGTTTTTGTACGGTAATGTCCTCGTTTTGCTTGTACAAAACACTTTATAGCAATACCGCAGTTTTTCGCTTAATACAAGATTTTACATTATCTAGGTATAAAAATATACTCAAAAATTATATAAAAAAAGGTGATTCATAATTTATTGAACCGGTCTGAAGTTGGCCACGAGCGGTGTCGCGGCTATTGTTTTTAGAATAAAGGGTGACGGGCGACTTCGAAGGCGGGAGAGGTGACTAAGTTCAAGCCGGCCATAAAATTTGGTGCGAACTGTACATGCATTTCATTTTAGAACTATTCTAATGAAAGAATTTTGTTTGATGACCTATGTAGTGCAATTATTATGAGTGAGCTCGGAATAATATGGGGGGTCGTAGGTTCGAAACTGAAGAAATAAATGGATTTCCAATCCGCAATTTCCATAAGATATTATACATGTAGAGTACTGGACTTCGTAGGTGGTGCTTGGATAACACATAATTTATTATATAGTATACAGTTGTTTGGTGTTTTCGTTTTTTTTTATTGCTTTGAATGAGCTTGCCGTTCCCCTGATGGTAAGCGATACGACCGCCCATAAACAGTAGAACCACCATCCAATACCTTGAATTACAAAGTATTGTTTGGTATTCTACTGCGCTCGCCATCCTGGGGCCTTATTCTCTATGCCGCACGTTATTTTAACAGTGCGTAACAAGCATGTAACACAACGCGTCATGTTTAGGACTATAGAAATTTGGCTTACAGAATACAATACAGGGCCCTTATTCTGTATGATAGTGTAAACGCGTAACGCGGCTGTGTCATGTTATCTTCGAGAAATGTGTGTGGAATGGTATTCTATAAGCCAAATTTCTATAGTCCTAAACATGATGCGTTGTGTTACGTGCTTGTTACACACTGTCAAAATAACGTGCAGGATAGAGAATAAGGCCCCAGATAAGGGCCCTGAGACATAAGATATTAAGTCTTATTGTGTCCAATAGTTGCACTGGCTACAATTAAATTAGAAAATAATACTACTGTAGATCTTTAGAAATACAGCAATATATTAAGTATTCCAAACTAGTAGTTTAAGTACAAAACAATAATTACAAACAAATAAGATTAATGAAACTACTAAGACTAAAACATGCTTAAAGATTAGATGGAAAGCAAGTAATCCGACACGGTCGGTTTCACAAAGAAAAATGCAAGTTAATTGTTTTGAATTTAGGAATATAATGATCGTTCGAGACGTGACTAGCCAACTTAAGTTGGCTCTAAATTGAACGAGCCCTAAAGTAAGTAGGCGAGCCGAGCGGCGCGGCGTAGACGAATTTCAAGTGTTTCTTTTACGGTGAAGCCGTGGCGCGTGCATGAGAGCGGGTGTGGGGGCCGGTGCGGGACGGTGCGGCGCGGGGAGCGGGCGGGGGAGGGGCGAGCGGGGTACGTCGAACACCCCGCACCCGGAATTATTGTCAAGCATCTGCTTTTCAAAAAAGGAACCAAATAATTATATTTACTAGGGTGATATTTATCTCAAATATTTTTGAATATATTGGAAAATGAGGTTTTATTACATTTTTATAAATTAATAGGCTTTATTCGCAATTTCACCCGCGCAAATATTTTTTCAGGGACATATGCTATCCTGTGCATTTTTACGATGTATTAAGTAACTACCTCATATTTTAATCCCACACTTGGTTAAGATTCAGCAAAATTTTGTCAACGGCATATAAAATATACATAATTTATCAGTATAATATAAATATACTACAAAACAGTAACAACAACAATGCATATACATTATATATACATCTAATAATTTATTCAAGTGCAATATTCTCCGCATGCATTATTTATTCATTTGAGCGCGGATCGATTCCGTAAGTATTGACCAGATTAGCAACTATATATTTTAACTGTAACGAAAACGCCTTTATAGTCAAAAGATCTAAGTGTGCTATAGTTGAAAATACGAGGGGTTCCCTGAACTTATTTTCATCCCCTAATGCGCGAAGGGGACGAGCCACTCGCCAGTTCTGGCACAAATCCCGTTCTGGAAAACTCTCCTCGGTTATTTGGAATCTAACAGCTCATACTAATTTTAGTTGCCCTACTTGGTAATGAATCTGTTTCCCGGCGGTTTAACGGCTTCAGCAAGCTGCCACTAAACCAATACTTTGAGAGCAGTTAGTGTTGTTCACTCATTATTAAATTATTATTATTCGACGATATAAGAGTAATATGTTTTAGCTTTAATTCTTGCTATCACTTGACATGACAACAATAAGAATTGACGACGAAGCATATTCTTACTAAGTTAATGCCTTGATTAATTTTGAGATTCTATTTTGTTGAGTACATGTTAATTAAAAATATTATCATAATAAATTCACTTTAACATCGCTTTAAATTCACAGTGTTTTAGTAACACACCTAGATTTATGTCATGTACAATTTGACATTAATTGAGTTCTCAGTTCGCAGACATGACACGTGACGGAATCTATCATCATGTCGGACATTAGACACGCAGTATTGGAAACTGCTAGTCTTGTTATTATGGCGATTTACGCGAAACAAATATGTTCTACCACTATTATTTCTATTAGAGATTTGTTAATATCCTCACTAATATTATAAAGATGAAGTTTGTGTAGCGTGGGTAATCTCTGTAACTAGTTACCTAACCTAAAAGCACATTCGATAATTCAATAGAAAGTTACACTGTCACGGATTAAATAGGCTATATTTGGTGTTGATTTGATAGCTTTCAATCTGCGAAAAATTTATCACATAGTCGAAACTGCGAGAAAAAGTTATATTATACTGTCTATTTCGGTCATGCTCATATTTACAGGCCTATGCTAATATAAGGCTTTGAATATTTAGAAACAGAAAGATCATGTTTCTCTCATTGCAAAATAGGCTATGAGATGCAACTAGTGCACTCGAAATGTGTTAGAATCTGGCTGTTATTGTGCGACCACTACGAATGCATACCATGCCCTCCTGGTGCATATCAACAGTCTATTATAATCGGCCACTTGTGTACACAACTACATACAAAGACTGCCGTGTACGCCCGCCTAACAAAAGGAGGTTATTAGATTATTAACAAAGCGAGATATAATTATATATCCTATTTTATCAATGCGATGGAGCAGACTAATGTATTGCAAAGAAGTAACACTTGATTCTACCAAAGATATTTTAAAGAAACCAAATTGAAAATTAAAATTAACTTTCAATTATTTTTCCTTTGTTGTAAAAACCAGGTTCTTAGCAGTAAATTACAATCTAGTTTATAAGACTAATAAGCAATACAATTCTTACTTAATTTTATATGTTTTAAGTTTACTACAACTAAGAATAATGTTCTAGGCACTTTGTTAGAGTCTGGTAACGTTAGAAAAAAACACTGTTCGTGTGTTAAAACTTTTCAATTTGATGACAGTTGTATCGCACGTATTTTTAATAAGATCAAAAAAATGTATGAGTTGATTGATTACTGTCCTTTGTACATTTATAAATTAGTAATCAATCTGGCCAAAAAAAAACAAAACATTTTTATAATAGACTAATGATATTAATATGAGGAATATGTGCTATATATGCGAAAACACGTTACAATAACAAAATATATTCCTGCAACAGAGAAGTTTATCTCAATCAGAAAAATAATAAAAGCAAAAATCATCCGATTATTCTATTCCATATTGATCTAGAGAAATAAAAAGCAGTGGCTCGCTTGGTGCTGTAAGCCGCTCAGCACGCACCATTGATTACAACCGGCAGCCAACTACTTCGTCCATTCACTGGATATTCGATTAAAATCCTATTTTATCTTGACGCAGGCGAAATTCGCATTGAATTTTATAAATAAAATAAAACTGCAACTCGCCTTTTACTTTTCTTTCATTGTTCATTTTAAGAAATGTAAGTATTTAATTTGTTTTATAGGTATATTTTTTTTAAATGTGCGCCCAAATTGAATAATAATTAACTACCCACATTGAAATATTTTCTATACAGTTATTGCTACTCTTTCGGCCTTTTTAAATTATTAACATTGTGTGATAAACGTAAATTGACCAAATAAATTAAAATATCGTTAACCATAACACATATTTCAGCAACGCTTCTTGATTTACAATATATATTTTTAATTAGAGAGACAACAATCGTTCCAAATTACATTAACAATTTAACAAGAGATAACAAAGAAGCCTACCTAATTTCATCAACAGAATGCAATCGCGCTCCAGCTTAATGTGGATTTTCCACAAACAAACGTTGGAAACTTTGGTTGGTGCTTGCGCAATACGGCTTTGCCTGTAACGAGGTGTTTACGTAACCGACACGGCTACACACATTAATTGAAGTTAATAATTTTGCAAGTCATATCCACTGTTACATAGAATGCGTTACATTTAATTTCAATACATGAATCATGTCCATATAGTATATGTAAGATACTGTTCCTGGTTTTATGGACCTTTTAAGTTTTTTAATTGTTCATGGTTGCTATAGTCACTGGTAATTATTTTATAGAAGACACGCAAGAAACTCTCCTCTCATGTCCGCATTTCAATGTCTATTATTATTGAAGTTTACATCAAAACGTTGACAGCCCTTAATATAATGTAATATAGAAAATACATTATCGTGCATTATAAATATATTCAGGTTGGCAGTCTAACAAGTTCAAAGCGCCTTGTGCGAAATATTTGTGGGAATAAGTTAACCTAGTATAATTAACTATGATAAACACATGTACTTGGATGATGGTAGTACTATAAGCCCTTGATTCTCTGTAAAAACATGCATGCATGCATGCACCTAAACAAAATCGTATTTTTTTAATATCTGCACCGCTGCCTAGAATTGTTTAGATTCAGGACATCAATTTTAGAAATGATTCCAACAAAACAAGGGGCCGTAGACAAGGTACCTTTTTACAAAAATTAACGCTACCTAATAGAAAACACAAAATCATATGAAAGTGACATATCCTGTTTTTCAGTGCATCTTTAGGATATTATGTCATTCCTATACATAACGCTAGCGTAAACGATTGTGCAAAGGCATTTAGTCTACAGTTCCAGGTAAGTGCTTGCAGTGTACACGCACCATTATTGCCACCTTAATACCGGTACAACAGTGTAAAAGGACCATTAAAACTCAGAGCACCTTGATTGACATATGTCTGGCATACATTATCATGTTTATCAATATTGAATGAAACCTACTCTATCTATTATTTTTTATTATATTAGATGTTTGTTAATAGCGTGGAAACCCCATAAAATCATTTTAACGATGTATTTGTTTAGTATCATTAATCACGATTGCAATGTTTCCGTTATAAGTATTTCAAATTTTGATTAGGAAGGCGCACTTAGCCACTCTCTGTATAAGCAAACCAAAGGGGGTAGAGGAGAGCAACTGCCCTCACCTTCTGTACTCCACACATTCTTATATGTAAATACTTGTATTGAAATATTAGGACTATCTATATGAATTTTCCGCTATGCACACCCCTAGTTATAAGTGTGCATCGCGGTAGTCTTGGGTGAAAGCCGTCGCAAATAGCAGCACTGCTCGCTCCTGCGGCCTCCTGCATCTGGCTTGTCGCCAATACATACACTAATTCGTCGCACAATTGGTTCGTTTTTGCCCGCATATCTATTGGAATACCATATTTCTTATTTCACATAGTAATGATAACGAAACACACTGGAATTATCCTTGTATATTAATATCTATTAATGGCTAATCACATCACACACATATCCCAGTAATGACTTTACTATGGAAAACAATGGTATGTTTATATCCATAACCAAAAAGTCAGACAAAACATTTTTGGCTACGAACCATATGACCACATTATCTCCTTCACTCTCGTCGTTTTCATTTCACAGGATATGGAAGAGAATAAAGAAAAGCTCAGTCCAATTTCTATGTCTATGTTCGTACTAAATTTATTGCTTCATCTTTAAAACGTGCATAAGAAATTCAAGATCACTGGCAGTTATAAATCAATGTTATTAAAATCTTAACGTAGGCTAAAATTTTAACAGGCCGATGTCCGTACATAATAGATATTGAAGAAAAACTAATGGGGATCTTAATTATAGCAACAGAAGTCACAACTACAGATTTTATAACTTTTGTTTGTCTCTATGTTTGGGCCCGCATTACGCTTAAACTACTGCACGGATTGCTAGAAGTCTAACTTGAAATATAGGCTCCATTTGTTCGCGGGAAAACATAAAGCGGAACTATTATCTCGGAAAAACTTAATCATGCGGACGGAACCGCGAACAAAAGCTAGTACATAACAATTCGCTTCCTATCTCCACACTGACTTTGTATAAAATATAATTACTTATAATAACAGTATAATACTCTGCCCATTTACCGTGAAATACAAACAGGCAAAATAAAGGCAGCCGGACAACATAAAATTCGAAAAGTTTGTAAATTTTTAAAACCACAACATGCTGTATCACTCGGGAGCAGATTCTCTATGAACATAAATTAAAAGTGTAGGGTACACCATACCCGTATGTTCTAATTTAACGCAACAATAACATCTGTGGAAGCGGCAGGGCAGGGCGAGGGCCGTGAACCCACGCCTCTCGCCTCTCAACTCCACCGCAAAAAGGCCTGATATTAATTTCCGCTAGCTGCCGCCCTCTAATTATAACGAACAACTTTCGGCAACTAAGCTCATGTTACACACAGCTGTTAGTCTTTATTTTAAGTATGAACTTCTTTTTAAGCAATTCCAAGATATTTGTACGCAGTGACAAAGTTATGTGGCCGCCTTGTAATAAGTTCTGTCCCGAGCGTTCTTTAACGCTTCCACGGCCATCGTTATAAGTTATAAGTAGTTTTTTTGATAGTTTCCGATGGAAACTTACAATGTGATAAATATTAACAAGAAATCTTACAGGACAAAACATTTTATAAATATAACTAGAGGACTTTCTCAAATATGATATTATATACCATTGGTATGATATAATTCAAAAATAATAAAAATACACTAGTCAGTGCGTAAATCAAAATTAAAGCATTCAACAAATATTGAACTTCTAGTTTATACTAACAATTAAAGCTATAGGTATCATCTCAATATGGAAACTTTCCAAAGTATTTTACTAAAGGTGCGGTAATTTCTTCAGCACTAGACGAATGCTTCACAAAGTAATTTATGCAACGCATTAATAAAACATGACTATGTAAACGCCTTGACGCAGTCCCGGAACCTCGATGTTGCAATCACTGCATCACGTTGGAACCTCGCGCCTATATTTTTTGGCCAATTAGGCAAATTCCAAAGATGCACTATTACCTAAATTATTTCGAATATAGTTGTTACTCACACTTCTTCATTATTAACTACTATATAAATAGTACAGGAACTTTCATTTGTAGGAACGTAGATTTAAAAAAAAGTTAAATAATTTCTATCTCATTAAATACATCATCAAAATACCGAGTGATACGTCATTTATCAACCTAAAATTATTACTTGTAAAGCATACCTCCCGCATAATTTAAAGCCCAGGGTTAATTTAATGATCTTAAAATATAGTTCAGATATTTGACAAACGATTTCTCTTTTAAAAATACGTTATAAAATTTAAAATACTCCATAGTTCTACAATTATACTATCCCCTGCGACAAGAAACATTATCAAAATATCGTAAAGGTAAAGAGAAATCTTCCTACCCAATGACCATGAGAACTAATCTAACCAGGCACGTGCCGGACAATTCTTTGTGAAGAATTCCATAGCTGTTATCACTCATTTTATTTTTACCGATTATACATATCTGACTTTTTATATACCCTTACATATCTTCAATAGTTTTCAATCCTTATTCCTCCTTTTTTCAAGGTTGGCCACGCATAAATTGTTTCCTGTTATTACTCCTTCGTAACTAACTGTTATTACAACATATTATAATTAATTGTTTTTGTTGCAAAAAAAAAAACAAATTTAATTAGTTCCATTCTTAAATGCAGAGTTATTTTAGGTTTCTCTACTTTTATAATTTTGAATTTTTCTAATACAACTATTTGTAAAAATGTTGACGTAAGGGAGCTACGTGATATTTCGTAAATGCCTATATAAAAAACCGCCAATCCACGACCCAGTTATTACTAGATAATATTACATAATTTATGATAGAAATAAAGGAATCACGCCAAATTGCTCCATTGAAAAAGCAAAAGATGGTCAAGTATATACTTTCGAACAAAAAGTATTTTTTTTATTGAAATAAATAAAAAATATAATCATATAAATAAAATCCTGTGTTCGAAACTAGAAACATCATTCACTTGACTGAAGAATAAAACAAATTACGGTATTTGTTGTTAGTTTTCATCGAGCATTAAGATTTATATTATAAGATTTCTTTTTTGAGCTAATGTTAATATTAACGTACTCATGCCTTAAGATATCGCCTTTGACATAATATTGCCCGAGTCCATGTCGAGCACAAAGGTTTATTTAACAAAAAGTTTCCAGCGTTATACGAAGTCCCACAGCGCAGATGTAAGTTTGGTGTTCATGTTAGCACAAATTACTATATGTTTGTAACAAACATCGGGTGAAGAGGGTTAATATTTTAGCTTCAACTATTACAAGAGCACTAATTTGCGGCGAAGTTGTCTTACGAGCGGGTGCAAACAAGCCAAGTGTCTCTTCACTTCACATTCAAGGCGCGCTACTCTACCATTTACGTTTCCTACTTCCTATATATGAGTGAGTATTAAATGCTTTGTTACCCACATAACGCATTAGAAAAATTAAGTGAAATGCCATTAATCTGAATATGTCATGGATGTCGATTGTAGTGTACTGAGTAAAGGTGACATAGGGTTTTTATTACATAGATCCCAAGTCAAATTAATCACATACAACTTTGCGATAGTTGAACGACCGTAGCCTTGCTGTACAGTAAGTGTCCATTGTAATAAGAAAGCGCAACTATGTTCCTTCCTGTTTAATAATTATTTGCATCACTATTGCCTCTTCATATGGGTTGCTAAACGCGTATATAAAGTTTACCAGACTAACAACCCAATGTTCTTAAGATAAACCATACAGGAAAAATTAAAAATACTTTACCGACCGCAAGACCAAGTCTCTAACATTATAATTATTATATTCTACTTCGACATAGCAACCAAAACCTCGAACCAGCTATCTTGGATCCAATAAAGTCGTTACTAGGATACCAGAGCGAAACGTTCCGCTTTCTGCCGCAACCATTCCTGCAAGATGCCGCCTAGCGCCTGAGAGGGGTGGTGGGGGACACAAAATCCGCCGCGCGCCGAAGGTCACGCAGTACGAGGCCAACCACCCGCTCCGCCATCCATCTGGGGGTCGTGCACTGTTCTCGTATAACGAGTCTAGCGTTGCACGGTTGTAACAACCCCTCACCATACTCGGACGATCTATATTGTCGCCTATTTGTCACCTCTTACAATAAGCAGATGATACCATGGTGGATTACACCGGATCCCCCAAGACCCTTACCTACTCATTGACCACCGTAACTAATCTTGAGTGTACTAAGGTTTATATTATCTATTTGAAATCACATAATCAGTTTTCCATAGGGTACGTTGATATAAGTAAAGATCAATTTGTACAACGTACACAATGCAAAGATTATAAAGTAGGATTTTTTTATGAAAACTTAAGAAAAACAAACATACACTTATTGCATGTTACGTGGATTGCTTCGCTGGAGCGTATCAGTTCCTTAGCCCTAAATATATATTTAGATAGCAGTAACCGTGTAGTGCTATATAAAAATAATAAATATTTCCTTAAAATAAACTATCTTGATAAGAGGGCAAAAAGTACAATTAATAATGTGTTTTAAATTAATGGTAACTACTTTTTAATTGCTCAATACATTCTTGTAATCAACAATAAAACCACCATACATATAATATATTTCATAAAACCTCTTATCTCGTGGTATTTATATACATAACAAATTATAATATACATGTACAAGGCTATTGTAGATTTCATGATATTCTAAAGAAAAATAAATTAGAATATCAAAGCAAATCTCTTCTTCAATAAATAATATTGAATAGTCTACAAAAGTTGTTAAGGCTTTAAAAATCTAAATATAACATAATATAGAATAATATCAGCCCTCTATTATATACATTCCCACTGCTGGGCACGGACGGCCCTCCTCTAATATTAAGAGGCATACGTCACAAAAGTAACAACAATAATATTTTATGTAATGAAATCACTAACATGGACTACTCCCTAAGCAATTTTACCAATTTTACTCAAATTGCACTCAATCAAATACAAATCTACCTAATGTCATTGAGGAATTTCCAAATGAATTTGTATGACGAGCTATATTCTCAAGGCCAAAGATTTTCACTTACTTAAATTAAAAATAATAGATAGTTGAACACTGCTACTGATCACTACTTAGAATTATAAACACTGCAATGCAACTAAAAGAGGATGCATGTGAAATGAGAGTTATAAAAATGCAACCTAAAACGAAGCTTTTACATAGCTAGAAACATAAATTTTCAGTGATATGTTCATTCGAGGGTATAAAAGTACATCAAATATTTACTTTTCAAGAACCACCCCCAAGGGGAGTAATGGATAAAATTATTTCTGGATGTCTTAAAAACGAAATATTTTTTTATAGATGCATATCTAACAAGCATTTGTAAAGGCAAACCAAGATGTTGGTGAAATAGGAGACAAAAGTATAACCATAAACCAATTTGATGATTGACTTCTAAACTATAATATATTTGATCTTAAAATATTTCACAATTGAACCATTAAGTTAAATTAATATTTAATATGTTATTTTTTAAACCAAATACAAATCCTCGAAAAATCAGCCAAAACTAACAGAACTCAATGGTCAATAAGGATTGGGGAACGATTTATTTTAATTAACACAATATTTTAACAAAATTATTTTATGTGTGTGTGTGTTTAATCAGTCATCATTTTCAATTCGAGTTACTACAGGCTGTAGCGTATCCTATATCTGTGCTACAGATTATCCGTAGTATGCTTATGGGGTGATGCCAAGAGGTGCTAAGTTGTGACAAAAGTGAACGTTTGAACGTGATATGTAAAATTCAAACTGCTGCGAATGCTATGTGAAATCATTGCGAGTGTGTGCGTCAGGGCGCAGGCGCGCAACGCACGCATGCGCTCTGTAACTTAACCTCAATCCGAGGCGTGTTTTTGAATGAAACTAACTTCATTCGCGGGTCAGTCCTCGTGACAGTGACAGTTTTTGAACGATTTCCGGTATTCAGGTTATTATCAATACATACATAAATTGACGTAGAAAGAATTATAAATTGAGTACCACGATCTACAGACCTTATTTGTAAGCCATAGTGTATAGAATTTTGATGGGAAGATTTGATGGGAAGCAGAATTTAAGGACAATAAAACACTGCTAACCGTACCTAACCCGTTTCTTTAATACTGGTTGGCCATCCTCCTAGAATTTTATAAGTTTATGAGTGCTGGACATGACTTAACATAAGATGAAAGAATTGCTCATTTATTTTCTGAAGTGATCAAAACCCCATATTTGAGTAACCTTTTCTTAGAGAGGATTAAAACCAGGCAGGTGTTTAGTCATACAAATTGAACGAAATCGTTTCTGCAACACATCTGAAAAAATAAGTTGCTCCGACTTTATATTGCTGTGGCATAAACGCAGGCGGAAGAAGAAGACTCTTTAAAGTTACGTCCCACTAGCGCATTAGCAGTTAAACTGCACTGGTATCATTATACTACTTGGAGCTCGAGTCCAATTATATAGACGTCGGGAAGTAGACATGAACTTTCAACCTAGAAAAAAGCGCTCTATAACAAACGCAAAATTAAATGACTTCGACAAATGCGAGTACTTCAGTTCAGTATTGTACCTTAATCCATTAAAAGTGAACAGCATCAATTATTCAGGAACAGTGGTGTATGGCGCTAACACAATTAACATCAGGAAACAATACAAGTGACGTGCGCCTCGCGGCACCCTGCGCCCTTGTTACCCGCCGTGAATCAAGCGCCCTGTCGTATCTGCTCTCATTAAATTAATCCACGGATAACACCTGTTATATCACGAGCGCAATCAAAATTAATAAATGGAGACTGCTAAATACATCTCTCGTACACGCATCTTATATTAATGTAATAAAACTATAATATAAACTGTAAAATAAAATTTAATGTATGCTCTAATTAACCGTATTTTATATTTTCTTTTAGATGTGTCACATAACATATTCGTATTATTGTTTATTTTTAGGCGGAAGTTATTCCTTAATGTGTAAAAAAAATATTATTGGATACTCTACATATTTTTTTTTCTAAGTTTTAGGTTGTTTGGGAAATTAATGTCCTGAGTAGGTACATATGATGAATACAAATCAAATTAAACATTGACCATGTTAAGTTGTCAAACTTATTTGTGAGTTTGAATTGAATACGTTTATTTTTATTTGAACATTTCAGTGTTTCAATGTAACTCTTCCGTGATAGTTAAAGTTATCGCATTCTCGTGATTCCCAATAAGGTTCTATCCCAGACGGAGAGCGGATGCTAAGAATCTCCGGAGGACTTCCGGCTTAGGAGTATTATAAATGCTATTACGTAAAACGGTACGACCGTTGTTACCTACTAGATAACACTGTCAACGGTGCATTCTGTGTTTTTTGATTTGATATGTAAATTTGATTCTGTAATCAAATTTATTTATGATAATAAATAAATATATAATAATAGATTATATTTTGCACGTTACATCGTTATTCTTTTTACGTTTATTGCAATTCCTTAAACTCAAAACAATTAAATGTCATACTTTTGAACAAATATCTTTAATCACTCTCCGGGTATGTGAACTCTACCAATATACGACTACTCCCTCTCTTTACATCAAAAACGCACCAACTTATATTTTAGTATCGCATAGTTTCTTCATTGACAATAACAGTCACTTTATTGTTACTTTTGTCTAAATTATAAAGTTTGAATTATATGTGTTCTTATGGCTTTTATTTCTACAAGTCACACAGAAAAAGGACTATAAGAGTTATTATCTAAGCAGTAGGTTTTGCTATCATCGTCACTGAAAAGCGCAATAAGTCAGTTTATTTTCACCAAAAGATATGCTAATGAACAGGGTGGTTTTGGGGTAATAGAAGTCATAATACCTGATAATTTACCATTTAAAATAATCAAGTAATTGTGTTTAGTTAGTAGTTACTTACTTTCATACATTTATCACATCTATAAATTGAATGTTATCTTATTAACTTTCACAAATATAAAACTCGCGTGCGTATTTCAGTAAACAAAAATATGAATTAAATAATATGTTTAATAAGACGATGGGAAATAATAATTATAAATTTACGTAAACTGGATAAACAACTATGAAACTGTAAACTCATACGTCATGGGACATTACCCATGACTATTAAGAGAGTGGTAAATGGTTGAAAGCTTTCAGTTCTACTGTAGATGACATTATTGAGATCAGGTAATGTTACATGCTGGCACGCTATGTTTCGCTATCTTTACGTACCCTAGTAGATATTTGAGGAAAAAATGGATTATGCTAGATCTGTTGGCCTCTAACACTCCTACTAATTGCTCCAAACGCTACTGCAAATACTTAATTTCGGTATGTGGCACGGTAGCATGAAAAACAAACGGAATGTGTGATGCCATATATAAATATAATTAAATGTAATATAGTATATGGTTGTTATTCAGATATAATAATATGTATAAAAATATTACTTTATTTGGTGCTTTGCCATACGATCTGAATCACATACCTATGTTGTTACGGCACAATAATCATCAACTTTATTTATACTATACCTATAAAATATTTACCCGAATTTACGGAAATTCGTGAAATTCGGTATTACTTAAGCACACGCACATTTCATTGTGTAGTCATATAAACAACGAAATGTTTTAGTTAGCAATATCCTGACCCTTAAATATTCTTTATACATAAGACATATGTAACAATTGTAATTAGAAACATAAATTAAAGAAATTTATCTGTCTTTCACTCATCCAAATCTACTTAAAGCATAAGACATTAATCAAATTGTAGAAATATTCGTTTATTATAACATTATTATACAGAGCTAGTGCTCGAGAAATATTTCCAAGTATCAATAGTATTTCAAAAGTAGTTACCAATATCGATAAGTGAGGACATGGGTAGGATACGTGTACGGTAGAAATAGACGGTAGTGGAGGTTAAAACCAAAGTAATTGGATGAAAAAAAATGTTATGCGTCAAGACACACATGTTTTGGCGAGTAGTACGAGCAAGCTTCGGTAATAAAATTTACATCAGTCGCAAATAAATATTATAATAATAGTAAATAAATGTTCAATGATATGTATAAATTACCACATTAAAATTGCGAATTACGCTTCGGGATCATCTTTAATGAATATTTTACGGCAATAGCACCATGGTAAAAATATGCATACGATCTATTAATACTTCTTAACAAGGGGAAAATGTTAATGTTACTTGTTAATAAGGGGAAATTAATGCACTTAAGTCGGCATGCCACAAATGTTTTTAGTAATTGCACAGAGAGATTGTAGGGTAGATATTATAGGAAAGAATATTCTTTGTATCACGATGCAGGGCATTAATACGACGTTAATGAAACGAGTTACCAACACGTTATCAATCTACACGGTCTCTGCGCGGTTTCAGAGTACATAGCACATAAAAATGTTCATTGCATTCAGCGTATTAGTTGAATATAAAGTTCGAAATTTGTAAGTATGAGAAACATCGAACGCACAGCCTCGTACCTACGAAAAGTTTTTGATAGAATTTGACATTCGTGGAATATGCCGACGAATGTGTGAAACATCTTCGTTTCCGCGAGGTTGTACTTGCTCATAGATGCGTTTCGTCGCTTAAGGTAAAATGTTATTTACATATGTTATTTGCTCCTGCAACGCAAACTACACATAACAGAACCAATAGCTTAATGCAAAGATAACTAAGGCTTTTAACGATCTACCTCATGATATAAAAAAACGATCTATTTGTAGTAAGGCCAAATGTGCCAAAAAGCTTTGCCTAAGTTTCGTGGAGGCTCATGGCGATTAGCTATTTAGTTTTCAATTATTATCATTATTTTTTCTTTTTTACCTCTTTCATAAATACTCAGCGTAAAATTACAACGCATTTTTTTTATTAAGCAATTTTAAATAGCTTAAGTTTACGTATGTAACTAATTAACTTTTTCTTAACTTATTTTTAAGATTTCAAGACGCTAGATAACATTAAGTAATTTTAAAAACCTATCTGCGGTGGCTTGTAGTTGGCTTATCTATTGTGTTTATTTCCTCGTATATTTGTTGGTTAATGATGGTTATTAGCCACCCAAATAAAATGAAATATGTAGGACTTATTGCCCTTTCAATCTAGCCGTGATAACTAACACCGCAGGTTCGCGTACCTAAACCTAATCTACAGTTGCATACTACCAAAAACATTAAACACCATGCTGTGTCTCTCTTCGACGAATATGAGATAGTTTTGGAGTATTTGAAGCAGCCGTGGATTGCTGCTGAACTTTCATAGTTGCGGATTTATTCATTTTGTTAAAATTTAAGGGTTTTGTTACTCTATACTAATAGAACGCCATGAACGGCGAAGGCTATATGATATCTCCACTAGCTATTCTCCTAGGTGTCGCAACATTAACAAGACATTACTTAAGTGCGAAAAGGGCGCATACCTTTTGCTCGGCCAAAGTTCCGGCTTGCAGCTAGCCAAGGCGTTAAAAAACCATGTAACACACCCTTTGACAAAACACCAAATTGAACAAACTCGTAATTTAAAAACAAAACCTTTACAGAAGAGGTAAGACACAATTTTGTTTAATCCATTCCGTTATCCTGTTGTAAAAAAAAAATATATTAAATTTAGAGCACAGTTTAAAGGCATACATGTAACATGAGTCATTACTATTGGAATCGAGAACTATTAATTTTGGGAAATGTTATATGTTAAGTTTTAATTTAACCTACTAAGTAAAATCATTCTCTTAAATCAGGAAAAAAGGAACAAAAGCTTCTATAAGCCCTCACAACAAAGGAAACAGAAACATACATTTTGAAAATAATGATTATAATAGCTTAGGGTCATTATGCGTATCGTACATTTTTCTAAATTTAACCTCTAACTAAGGTGAAATAACGAATGTAATGTGCTAAATCAGGGCAGAGATATTTTAATATAAATATTATTAATGAAGAACTTTAAAATCAAATTAAAATAAAAAAAAAGTATCAGTCATGCTGGTACTGCAGCAAGGAGCTGAATGAGGGTTCCCATTGTTGGTACAATGGCTATAATTGTGTTATATTTGTTTACATTTTTTGTTTTTTTTTATCTTCTTTATTGTACATGGTATATATAATAATTATAAAATCTTTCTTTTTCTTTAAAATCGGTTCTATAATAGAGTCAATAAGTATATAGACTTAGGACAACTTATGTTTATATTATTGTCCACAATATTGATATAAGGGTTTCGTCTTAAGAATATAATTAATTATTTACCTATTTTCATTTACAATAACACATATGTATAGCAAAACAATTCATGTATGGATAATATAAGTAACTGAATTCCTAGAGCTAAGTATATCTTTTTTGAGTTAAATAATACAACCTGTGCCTATTTTAGAGTTAGTATAATAAAATAAACATTTATTTAAGGAAAACGAAATAAATGTTACAATCAAATACAGATTTGATTAAGTTAAAGTATTTTAGAGAAATGCGCGTGCGCAACGTCCAGTACCCTACATGGACGGCAGCGCGGTTTACGGGTTTAGTGCCGTCAATCTTAAGCATACAGAGGCCTAGAACTTATCCTATGCAGATAAGTAGCACCCACGCGGCGGTGGCTGCTGACAATAATATTTTTACTTTACCCTAGAATCGTAAAATTAAATGTATTTAGGATTTTGGACAGCTTTTTCGCTCAAGTTATAGTATTAAGTTAGAAAGCCCGTCTAATTGTGGTTAGAAGTTTCCTGCCCGAGTGGCGCAATGCCGAGGTAGTCATTGAAACCATATAAGTTATAACCATCGCGGTACCTCGGGGCTGGACGGTACTAACAAACCGTTTCCCCCACAAAACAAATACAAAATCTTGAGCATTCGTAGGCTTTCGTTAACCATTATATATAGATTTACAAAAAATTGCCTAAAAAGTGTTTATGTAAGTGAGATTTGAGATACAGGCCAAATAGGTTGTCTCTATTTAAAATTTGGGATCTTTTTGACAAAACTGGGCCTCAGTATACCTTTAAAACGTTTATTGTTGTCAGTAATTCTTTGTTAGACACACATAAAATTCATAATATATATGTATTTCTATGCATGTCAACATCGGTGTACTAGATGACTTGAAATATAATGAATACTTTTAAATGATAGCAGTGTAGGCTATCAGTATTTTCAATTTTTACAGGCTTTTATTTGGTTCGTAATCTAAGCACTTAATAACAGAGTTAAACAAAGAACGTTAAGTAAATGCACACACAACGTCACATTGGTATAAAAATTATCAGATACCAAAGTAAAGGTGTTTAACCTGCAGATGATAATAAATCCAGGATAATACAAGCTAAAATTATTGAGCTACTGATGAAGATAAATCAAACGCCTACACATTTTAGCAAAACGCACGGACTTGGCTCTCGTGACTCAACTGTCATAACATACCTAAAAAACCTACGGGGTTAATACTTATATGACGCTATAGGGTGTCAAATTGTGATTTTACTGTTGTCACGTAATATGCCGGTCGCTATTCAGATTTACTTTTCACCGCACTTAGGTTGAGAAATGTGTCTTGCCTAGTCGATCGATACACGCATACAATCACCCATTCAGTGAAACGGGTCACGCGGTGAACTCATATCTTCTTGGATGGCAGACGTATAATCTTATCCATACAATATTCTTGACCGTTGTTACCTTATAGATTAAACTCGTTAGTTGTTACGAAGTATTCTTACAGGATCACCTTAAAGCACACACTGCGCTTACAGCCACGCCGCCTCCTAACCTGCTTGGCACTACTCGTATGATATAAAACTGATGGGTGGCTGATGTTCACTAATTGATAAATCTCACTATGACAGACGATGTGTAGCATGTGAACATGCAGCGAGAGTGGATGGCAAGCGTTGGCGACACTCACCTGGCACTCATTACACGTGTGTATGGAGTAGGACTGGTCGCAGTCGTAGCGACTAAGGATGTCGACGAAGTCGCAGTGCACGCGAGAGACCATGGCGTCAAGACCGAGGATATCGTGCAGTGTGCGCTCGCAGGGCTCCCCGCCGGCGAGCATGTCGGTACGCGCGGCCGGGTGCAGTACGGAGGCGGGCGAGCGTTCGCAGCAGGCGCGCAGCCGCAGGTTGGTGAGACGTCGAGCGCGTTCTTCGGTGTCCAGCGCGCACAGGTACGGCACGTCGTGCTCGGAGAGCACCTCGGCCGCGCCGCCGCTGCCGCCGCACGCCGCGCCCCCGCACTCGCGCAAGCCGCCCGCGCCCTCCTCTTCCAGGTCGCACGCGCTCAGCCAGGGGTTGAGGCGCGCGAGCGGACTCACGGCCAGGCCCGCGGCCGCCATCAGCAGCAGCAGCAGCGGCGGCGCTCGCATGGCGGGGGCGGCGCCGCTAGCGGGGGCCGGCCCGCCGGGCGCGGCGTTGCCTCATACCGCATCGCGCATGGCGACCTACTCGCGCGGCCCGGGCCGCGGGGCCGGCGCGCGAGTTAGGCGCGCCGCCATGTCGCTCGCTCGCCGCTCGACTGACTCCCCCCGGGCGCGCATCGATCGCCCCGCGCCCCGCATTCGCCGCTGCGCGCGCACCTGATGCCTCTGCTACCGTTATATAACCATGCGCGCGCAGCCCTGGGTCCCGCCCGCCACGCCGCCCGCCCTCTACCGGTACTGCGAATTTTCCCAGGAAAAGTCAACAATGTCTTGAAACCATTGCATAAACCATGATCTCATCATTCTACAGATGGCGCTGTATAATTTTACTCTTATCAGCACGTTCTTGGACTAGAATTTTCAGATCTTAATCATGATTTTAGCTAGTGACGATGAATGAACTGTTTACCTTGTATATTTTTAATTACTTACTGACTGTTATGATATAAATGCACTAACTACTTCTATCCACATAAGTTGCTGAACAAATTCCAAACTTCAAATAGCCTTTAGGTAGAGTTTTGTGTTCTCATCAACTCTTGTTCTAATTCACAAAAATAACATAAAACTGTTTTATTTTAAGTACTTCTCACAAAGAAAAAATATTGATATTTAATTTAACGAGTACAGGCAATTTCAAGTATTGAATTTGTCTTGTGACTGACTACACAGGTATAAACGCAACATCTCAGAAACCGAAAATACGATCTTCCATACTAAGTTTCTAGGCCAATATTTTAATAACTACTTATGCAATTAAATTACAAAAACTTGGATAATATTATTAACATAAAATGTAGATGTTCTTAATAGTCTATGATAACCCTATATAAAATTAGTTACTTATAGAGTCAACAGTTTTGGCTGCGCTTCGTTTGGCAGTTTATCAATCAATGTTATGAAATTTATGAAGCTGATGAAGATAAATTCACTTAAGTGACCATAAGGTTTATATTTTATAACAGAAATCTTTCTAAGAATAAGTCTCTCTGTTTTTGTTTTTTAAACAACAATTAAAAGTGTTGTTTTTACATTAAACTTTAAAAAAATATTATCCTGTGTGGATTAATGCTAATATTGCAGTTTTGAAACACTGACTGCTTTGTTTATGGAGAAGTCATGCCTTTAAATATCCAGGTCCGATGAGACTTTGCATGAGCTTTTCTAATACGATTTACGTACATTTAGAACTCCGAGAGGAGGTTGAAGTCAATGGAATTAATGTAAAAGCTAACCCTATCATTTCTGGGATATCTATAAATAAGTATATTGGCACATCTCCACGTTTGAATGGGATAAGAGCTGGTGAAAAAGGTGTCATTTTGAAATTACAAAGTGAAATCGTAACGCCATGAAGCTAGCTAACTACCTGTTTACCTAGCTTTCATAATTCAATAATTGATGTGTTCCTGATATACTTACTTAATATTCGTCACATAAAATATGTAGAGAAGACATACTTAATTACCCACATGACTGTTATTTTATATAATATGTAACTTAATTACGACCACCCATGGCGAAGTTAGTATCTATATAGCGCATATAAACATAACATGCCATTTAGTGACAACAATGCTTCGTCATAGACAATGGAGTATTCCCGTGCAATTGACTGCCAAGTTTCGCGTGAATCCGTCCTAGAACGGAGCAGGCGGCAGGCCACACGGCAATGGTAGTGTGTATTAATTGCTATTGTAATTATTTAGGCGGTACGGATAAGTTGGTAAACAAGTTACGTGACTTTGCGTCTCACTCGCACGCGGTGCCAGCAAAAAGGTCGTGCGGAGGTCTCACTCGCTCGCTTGTGACGCAACTTGCCCGCGCGCACTCTCCGGAGTGCATTCACTCATCGCGTAAACACCACAAGATTACTACGTACACCGTATTTCCTACATTAACTACTTCGAGATATTTCTTTGTGTCATAAAAATTACGTGAAAGATTCGTGTACAAGTAGAGAGATCGTCAGTGATTTGTGTCAAGTTTGTGAAGTGTTGTGCGCCCTAGTTATTTATTGAAGGATTAAGAAATAATTGGTACGAAGGTTAAATTTCATCATAATGGACGCAACAAGTGAGTAAACTTTTTTTCCTATTTCTTGTGGGTCTTATAAGGTTCTTGATTTTTTAAAAGATAAAAAATAAACCTACTTATGTTTTTTTTTCTTTCATGCCTATTTATAATAACCTTAGAGATGTTACAAATAACAACCAGTAATGGGAAGTTATCTAAAATCGTTTCATTTTAACGCAGTACCTAATGGAGAGGTACCAGATACCCGAGTATTAATTTGAGTCAAAGTTTAATTGCCTATAAATTGATCATTATAGCCACGTAATGGTTACTCAACAGCAAACACGGTAAAAATCTTCAAAACCATTTTATAACATCCTTTTGCGTGAAATATAAATACCTAAGTCGAATTTATGGTCATATTAATCATACAAGAATGTCTCGAGTCATAACTTGTCACGCACATTCTAAACCACATTGAGTGTTATGGTATATTTTGCATTACAAGCGTATGTATGTATATAAACGCATATAATTCATAATTCTAATTCCAAATATTTACCAATAAGAATTAAAGAATCCAATATAATAATACTTCTACTGAGCCGGTATACTTAATCGCTGTCGGTTCGCGCAAGCCGCAAAGCCTTGTGTTGTCACGCCCTGAATATCGTCAGTTATATTTCAACACCGCCGTATACAATCGGCACTTGGTTGATTCTTTAAAATACCGCTTCAACATAAACTAACATTTGTTTAATTAAACAGTTTATTGTTACTCCCACGTGGAATATTAGTAAACAAATGAAAGTTAATGTGCGAGGTTCGATAACTATCAATCGTGTACGGCTCGGACGGTGACAGGACCGAGAACTTACCATCAACAAAAAAAATACTTACTACTGATAGGTTCGGAAACGTTACATGTGCTTAAAGACGACTCATAATGGACGTATACTAAAGTTATATGATAGATTAAGTAATAAAATTACTCCAAAACTAGTTATGAAATTCAATGGAATAATAAAATTCAGAAGTATTAGTATATTTTCAAGTATATAAGATTTATTTTTAGTACTGCTTTTCAAGATATAATTAATAATTTATGGTCTCGCTAGGGAGGATGCTAACGATTGTTTGAAGTGAAACCACCGAACTAGTATGGCGGACCCTAGCATTGGGTAAAAAAACGCCAAACCAAGACAAAAACTGCATTAGTCACTGCTTCTCTGTTTAGGTGCCAGTAACCCTAACTATCCTACAGATTTTACAACTGGGTCTGCATAAATTACGCATTAATATCGACAAAAGTGTTCGCGAAGTCGATTCCTGCTCAACATAACTATCGTGACTCAAGTCAATAACTTGAGTCAATTACAAATTAAACAATCTATGAATAATTTGAAGAATTTTGCAAGGTTAAAACGCCATTAATTGACAATATAAAAAAAAAACTGGCAAAATTCTAATTGTTTGCTTACGTCCTAAGGAACGATATGTAAATGTGAATTGAACTTACCGTATGTAAATTAGATAAATTACTCGCTAGAGACTGGGAAGTTCAAAAGTGACCATGAGCCGTGAATATGTGGGGATTCAATGCCGTTTTTGTATTTAACACAATACCATTTTATGATAAAGTATCTTTAATAATTTCCAGTGGAAAACAAGATGGGTTTGCCGCCACCATACGAGCAGACAATGCCTAACCCTGTTCCACCACCTTCATACTTCGGAGACAATCCTCCACCGCCGCCCGGACTAGTGATCCCACCCAATACGACACCTCGTACGACAGTCATAACCTCATCTCCGGGTGCAGGGCCGCCCGGGAAACTGGGTCCGGGACCCACGGGCACCACCTGTCAAACGTGCAACAGAAACGTCGTCACAAGAGTAGAGTACGTGCCTAACAACAGGACCCACATCATATCTGCCGCCCTCTGTGTTATTTCCAGGTAATTTTATTTTTTTCTATTTATTTGTGCTAATTTATTCTATATAAGTGTGTGATCTCTAGTTGGGAATGGAACGGTCTGCCGACCAGCATGTCCGAAGGTACAAAACCCAAGGCAAATACATCTGACTTTTTCAAGTTCTATATGTATTATTTATTAATTATTGATCGCATTAACGATATAGAAAACATCTGAGGGTACGTACGTGCATTGCTAGAAAATTCTTCAAAAATAATTTTGAGGATATGTGAATTCTGCCAGCCCTTGCTCAGCAGTTGATAGTATATATTACAGGACCGGTTATATTTGTATTATAAATATACAAATCTATATAATATGTATATTATCTATTATAATATTATGTTCAACAGTGGACTTTCAAAGATAGATGTTGAAAGGAATCTTTGAGGCATACGTGGATGTTAGACAGCAATGATACCATTATTTTATTCACCTAATAAGTCTGATTAAAAAAGAAATACCGAGGGATTTCCCGGGTTTTATGATGGTAAACAAATAAAAAAACATTTCTTTATCACGTGATAGGCGATGTGATGTCTGCGCAGAGATCACTTCGACTTCTTACTTTCTACTGACAATCTTTCGACGTATAAATACTTAGTAATAAGTAATTATTAAAATCACACAATTTGTAGTCATTAAATCATTAGTAAATTATTTTAATCCTGTTTAACCTCGTTACCTCCTAGTGACTCAAAAGTAAGCTCAGCGGGCCTGTTTACGTCCGGTTATGCTAATTAGGGGCTTGTCATATTTGCTCGATTTTATTTTTCATAGAAATTCAGACGGTGCTGTTACAAGCACAGATATTTTATTACACTTGGTATTCAATGTTCCAAACATTGACAGATAAAAACTAATGAATGGACTGTTAGGTATAAGTGAAAAACTTTGAATTTCATGCAATCCTTTAATTGAAATAACCTGCCAAAAATGGAAAAATATGTGTCCGAAAAATAATCTTATTATGACTGAAAAAGAACTTTACCTAAGTCTCATCTAAGCGATATACGTATTCAAAGAGTTTAATCGTAAAACAAGTAAGCTACTGAATTTATTACGCGCAAGTTTTAAAAAGTTAGTTAGATACTACATTAATACTTAATTATATTGATTAGAATACATAACACATGTTATTCTGTATTAATGATTAAAGGTAGATATTGTTTAATAGCCACGTGGGATTTTTGTAGCGATTTATAGGCGGAGGTATACGGGTTAATATAGGATTTCAATGAATAATAAACTACATTAAAAGCAAGTAATTGTTATATATAGGTATGGGCACGTAACTGGGCAACTAAAGTTGCATGTTCAGGAATCCTTTACCTTTAAGGTAATGAAAGTGTGTGGATTTCTGATAAAAGATATGGCACGGTACCTGTAAACTTGGCTTTAAATGGTTGCATGCTTAGCGAATAAATCAATTTACTTGATGTTCCATTATGAAGGCCGATTTCAGCAGGGACATCCAGTGGCTGGTTGACTTATAATGAATGATATTTGCTCGCGTATCTGCTATACTGTTCCCTACATTTGTAAAGCTATCGAGTCACAGCCCAACCAAAGATCCAGTCTAAACTCATTTGTAACCTATCCTTATGTGTTTCCAGTTGCTGCTGCGGTTGTTTTGTGCCCTATTGCATGAGGTCCTGTAAAACAGCCAACCACTACTGTCCTCAATGCAAGGCGTTTGTCGGCTCCTACATACCATCGTGATTCTCTACGATACACATGATCTCCAATATATTCAATCCTAACCTTCGCCACTTAGATCGTATGTTGCAGTAAACTGATACATTACATTATCATTTTAAAGATCTAATAGGTAGTAAAATGTTTATAGTAAGTATATGTTAATAAACTTTAACACGTATATAACGATATAAGGAAAACAATCTTCAATATTAATTATTTAGATGCATTAAAAAAATATAAAATGGTTAATCTTTAACTAATAAACTTAATGAAATTATCATGGCATACATATACCAACCAACTGATGCAATGAATTAGATAATGTGGTCATGTAATATTTAATACTCATATTAAAAAAGGAAACAAATATTATTTCTAAATAGAGTTTGTATTCACATAAAAGCCTGGTTGTTATAAACATTATTTAAGTTAATGTATAATTATAACATATTTCTAAAATTTATCAATGATTACATCATTTTGTACTGATATTAAGGATATACTTACGGATAACTACAACTTTAACTTGTTTGCAAGGTATTCACATGATCTTCGATAGACAAATAAAATATTTCTTATATCTATATAAATATTGGCATTAACAATTGTAGTCACATTGATTTCTGTGATATTTATTACAACCACTCACGAATTTTTAGATACTTAATTGAGAACTAGATACATGCAACTAAAATAAATACTTAGATTCTAGTTTATATATTATTATATTGTAATAAGTTTTTATAATTGTTTTATAAAATAAATTATAATTTTTATTGATTCGTTGATGAATTTTATTTAGCGGTAACGTCATGAATTATTTATAAATTACCTACGCTATTTTCTATGTAATACTGGTTATGCCTGCATCAATTATAAGCAGAATATTTACACTTAAATACTTTCCTACAGTAATTTAAATTAATTTGGTGTGGTGGTTTTTATATAAAATAATAATATAATGAAATCATACATCTTTAAATCTAGTAAATTATTTTTTAAATATTGTTGAACGAACATAAACTCCCAGAAATTTACGGCAACGTGGACAATAATGTTCTACGTTTTTCCAACGTTTAGTCGCATAAGGCACTATACAGCAACACAACCACCTGTAATATAAAAAAAACGTCTGAATTATTTAAAATAATAAAAACTTCCGCGTCGCATTGTGGACCTGCTTCTTTACAAAATAGTTTAATACAGTAAAGAAACAAGCGGTAGTATATTGTGCAAAACGAAAGACGACGTTTTCAATATTATAAACTTAACTAACAAATTTACATTGGTTAAGTAGACAACGAAAATTATTATTCAATAAAAAATATATTAATTTGCAACAATAGTCTGTTAAACAGTATCCAACAAATTGATAGTGGGTCACCTGATTGAAGACTAAACTCTGACATATATTACATGCATATATTATTTTTGGGTGTAATTAAAATTAACAAAATAAAAATTAAAAAACTATCTACCTACTGTTGAATGACTGCGTGTGGGACATAGACACAATATAGATGAAATAATCATATATGTTCTTCTTTTATATTATGGCTGCTACCGTTTATATATCGGTGATTTTGCCAATGTCAAATAATAATAGCAGATACAAAACAAAAAGAGACTAAAAAATCTGATAATAAAAAAAATCTCATTTTTTATTTTCTTTTCTAATCATAAGTTAATCATGCTACGCTAGCATTCGAAGTCCAATGTTCCGTTCCGTGACGTTACATGAACATAAACAACGTATTGTGAGTCCTGTGTATCACATACTATTCCACATTATTGGTAGTATTTCCCCCGGGATAACCCTCACTGCAATCGAATCCGTATCCCGCGGGATCCTAGTTCTATCTTAATATTACCTACATGTAGGTTCAACTAAAATGTTACACATTATCATTACAGTGGATACCTTAATTCCAATATTTTTTATAGTCTTATTAGACATAAGTCGACGACCAGATATTTTTATGCTAAGTACTTCCTGATACTTATACCTACTTACTATAAAGTACCTACCGAAATCGAAGAACAAAAGATTCTAATAGTGTAAAAAAGTAAATGATAGAAAGTTGTCAAGTACCAAATCTTAGATTGAGAGTATTACGTAGGCAAACCGACATATTAACTTTAAAATTAATATCCTGCGAAAATAGTTTGACGTGGTTATGAATTTAAAATATTTTATGACAGGTAGGCGATTGATTTTTTTACATACCTAGTTCGATACAAACACCGTTAAATACTCTAACAAAAAATGTAGGTGCGTAGGTAATTTAGAATTGGATAGATACATGACTTGCTAGTAAGCTATTTACCTTATTTACCAGTAACTCTTGTGTACATTGTAGAGTCGACGTAGATATGTATGATCTTACTCTTTGGAATTTAAGTATCAATTATTTCGTTTTATGGTATTCTGAGCAAATAGGTATATGTCATAACTCTTAACTCGTCATTGCGTTGATACTAAATATAGATATGACTAAGAAGATAAAATGTACCTAGGTATATTACTTTAATAATCAAGGTACAATTTATGAAGATTGCTAATTGTCATAGTAACAATAATGAAGACCAATTTTTTATGGAAGGACTTAGTCCACCGGGTAAACAGACACCTATCGTCCACCGAGAACTATATTTTATTTTAATTCCGAAAATTTTCTCTAACTTTTAAATCAATCCTCGGTCCTAAATTTAGCAATTTTTGTTTAGATCCCAGTCAAACCGATTTGAGGTAATTAAATTTTTAAGTGCATCATAAAATGCAAGACTAAGAAATTCTTAGGCTGGATTAGCCTAGGTACTTCTTAGCCCGGAAAAGTGGACGGTTAAAAGACATACATAAGCGAGGTGACGAATAAAGAAGGTTAAATCAAGGTACTTACCAGAAAAATATTCCCAGAATAAACGCTACTACATGTGTTAGTGTAGTTTTTCTGTAAGTGGCTTTAGTCATAACATCTTCCTGGCAGAACGGACACCGCATGCCCACCGGCTCCGATCCCACTTGTAACAAGTCCATCTCTATACATACTGTATTCTCAGCACTCTGGCCTATCTGCTGGTATGAATTGGAATCCACTGTAATTAAATAGAATTAATGTATGAATCGATATTAAACTTATTCATTATTTTGTATTATATAGTCTAGGTACCTACATACTTATATGCGGTATATAATTTAACGCAATATTATGAAATATATAAACCAATATCTAAAAAACCTTTAGTTTCTTTCATCATAAAGCATATTTACTGCCTTAATTGCCTATTCGGAACTTCACCAACCAAGATGTACAATACTTCAAAACCTCTTATTGAAACTGCCCTTATACCGAGAATATAATCATTAGATTCATGCCTTAAACAACTCTATAGACAGATATCATCATCATCATCTC
This sequence comes from Manduca sexta, assembly GCF_014839805.1. NCBI lineage: Eukaryota > Metazoa > Arthropoda > Insecta > Lepidoptera > Sphingidae > Manduca > Manduca sexta. The sequence continues at coordinate 7,306,039 of NC_051142.1, read as the reverse complement.
AGCCACAGGAAGTCCACTGCTGTACATAGGCCTCCCCCAAGGATCTCCACATCGACCTGTTGGAAGCGGTCTGCATCCAGCGACTTCCTGCGACCTTAGCCAGGTCGTCCGTCCACCTTGTATCATACGAGAGATCTCCGCAGTAGGTACTTCGTCGGTCATCGTTGTACGCCCCTCTACCTACTCTGTCTACGACGGATACCAATGTCTAGAAAATTTCAACTAATAGAATTTGATCGTCTTGCAATGTTTTCATTCAATTAAAAATGTATAAATAAAATCTATTACACTTAAACCTAGCAGCTAGTTCTTAAATTAAAGGCTACTTAATTTTTATTATTTATTTCACTTTTATGTAGACAATTAATAAATCTTGTTACGAGTAGGTATTATGTTTTATGATGTAAAACAAATGAAAATCTCTGATTATAAAAATATGCCGCACTCCTTATTTACATTAATTTAAATATATAATTGTACTTACTTACTTGTATGTATGAAAACACAATTCTTAACAATAAGTTAAAATAACGATGTTATCACGAAGGTGTCACCCACAAAGTATCACTCACAAATAAATCATTATTCTCATTACAAAGACGCGCTCAGATATTTTTGGAGTACCTAAGTATAACTTATAACGTAATTTTATAGAGGTAAGTATAAATCTAGATTCTTATTATCTCAACAAGTATTCACTTAGATATATTTAATTCAGAATATAAATCAAAAGGCCCGCAGGAAATTAAACACTGAAAGTAGTATAAAGAATTAGTTAGGAGCTACGATAACAATGAAGCACCGCCAATATCTATTGGTTATCGTTGAGATAACGCCTGTAGTAATATGGATCAAATAGGTCATAATAATACTTTATGTGTAAAGAAAACATCATACATTCAGGTGCACATGTACTTTATACCTACTACAGAATTCACAAACAATAGGACACCTTGAATGATACCTAGGTAAGGCAAGCCTTGAATTAACATTATGTAAGTATAATAATTTTTAACGTCATGTTAGTAAACATATAAGTACATGCATGTATAATCTATACTATTATATAAAGCTGAAGAGTTTGTTTGTTTGAACGCGCTAATCTCAGGAACTACCGGTCCAAACCGAAAAATTCTTTTTGCGTTGGATAGCCCTTTGTTCGTGGAGTGCTATAGGCTGTATGTCATAACGCTATACCCAATAGGAGCGGAGCAGTAATGGCTAATCTCAGGAACTACCGGTCCAAACTGAAAAAATCTTTTTGCGTTGGATAGCCCTTTGTTCGTGAAGTGCTATAGGCTATATATCATCACGCTATACCCAATAGGAGCGGAGCAGTAATGGCTAATCTCAGGAACTACCGGTCCAAACTGAAAAATTCTTTTTGCGTTGGATAGCTCTTTGTTCGTGGAGTGCTATATGCTATATATCATCACGCTATACTCAATAGTAGCAGAGCAGTAATGGCTAATCTCAGGAACTACCGGTCCAAACTGAAAAATTCTTTTTGCGTTGGATAGCTCTTTGTTCGTGGAGTGCTATAGGCTATATATCATCACGCTATGACCAATAGGAGCGGAGCAGTAATGGCTAATCTCAGGAACTACCGGTTTCAACTGAAAAATTCGTTTTGTGTTGGATAGGCCTTTATTTGTGGACCGCTATAGGCTATATATCATCACGCTATGACCAATAGGAGCGGAGCAGTAATGGCTAATCTCAGGAACTACCGGTTTGAACTGAAAAAATCTTTTTGTGTTGGATATCCTTTTGTTCCTGGAGTGCTATAGTCTATATATCATCACGCTATGACCAATAGGAGCGGAGCAGTAATGAAACATGTTGCAAAAACGGAGAAAATTATTAGTTTTGAGAGCTTCCGTTGCCTGCGCGCGTAAACGGTTAAAGTTATGCAACAATCATGTATGACGGGATTCTTCCACTTAAAAAGTTCTAAAAAATATATTATAAAGCAAAGTCCCCCGCTGCATCTGTCTGAACGTGTTAAACTCAAAAACTACCCAACGTATTAAGATGAAATTTGGTATGGAGACAGTTCGAGACCCTGGGAAGAACATAGGCTCCCGGGAAACTACTACTTTTATAACGGAAAACTTTAGCCTGAAAAACTTTATAACGCGGGCGGAGCCGCGGGCAAAAGCTAGTAATATAATAAATATGGTAGGTACAAACAGAAATAAGTGTAAGTCTCTCACAACTATGTAACAAATTCAGAATTCTACGTGTTTAAACGGTTATAAACCTATGCATGAATTATGGTATACTCATAGTATGCTCCGTTAGGATGGACGTCCCTGTCACTATTTGACATACTTAGTGATATGTATTGACGAGCCTCACGCCTTATTAAGTTAGCACTATGAGCCCGTCATCTGTAGGTGCTATCTGAGGTGCCACCCAATAGACAAGTGAGATATATTCTCAGTGACATTCGAGGGTCAGATTACGGATCGCGAAGATTCTATAAAGTAGACCTACGTAATTTTTTTTATAGCTTTGTTACTAGCGTATTAAACTTAGGCACATATTTTATCTTACATAGAAGCACCATAGTTTTTTAAAAAGTACAGATACCCCAGTCTTGATAGAGGCTAGACGCCTTGAGAGCCTGAAATATATTATAAGTACTTGAATCAAAGAGTTTGATAGTGTTGTATACCTACCTGCTATACATACGATAATAGCACTTAAAGTTTGCAAGAATTATTAAATTTTCAATAAAATACATCTTATTACTACGTGATCAAAAAATATTGTTTTATCCTGTTGTAAATAATAATAGAACAGCATACACTGTAACCATATTCTACTATAGACCTTTATCACCGTCTTTCGCGTTAATATATTCATTGGTTATTTTATATAGGTACGTAAGAAAAATGCATTTTTATTTTCATACAGGTACCGGTTTGATATTCAAATATAGATCGATTTGATAATATGAACCGTTTTTAAATCACAGCTCAATTTCTAAAAGTGAAGCATCTATACGAAAATAACAAAATGATTATTTCGCGATAATTATATAAAAATATTTTAAATATAATTTTTAAAATGAAAGCAGTTATTATACCATTAACTTTTCGACACCTTAGTCTATCCTTTGGCCATGAAGGCCACGCGTTTGTAGTGCATTCATGGCTGAGATCTAGAACTAGGGGTGAGTATGGGGAGTAAATATTTAACAAAATATAAGTAATCAACATTTGTAAACATAAAAAAATTGTATGAAATTTGTTTTTTGAATATCCTTAAGTAAAATGTGAATTGGATCAATAAAGGGCTATAATGAACAATCCATCAGAAATATGTGTGATATACGATAATTTAATATTACTTTGCCATACTCGGATTAAAAAAAACTATTATTTGACATTGTCAAATCGGTTAAATCGCCTGCGTATATACTATTACAAAGTCCTATATTATTTTTTCCTTATGTTTCAATAATGAGATAAAAAAAAATCACGTTGAAAACATTTGAAACGACAATAATTTATGGTTACTCCTTTATTTATCTTTCGCTATCATTTAAAGTTTTCACTGAAAATTCTTAAAATCATGTGATATATATAATTCAAGTTACACATCTAATATAGCATAGAACCTTGTAATAGTAAACCTGCAAAATGTCAAACGTGACAGTCAAAAACTCAAAAGATAACCAAAAATCAAAACAAGCTGAATGTAATTTATATTCACAGACTACTTAGAAGAATTGTCATTTTTATAGTGAATGCATGACGTTTTAATGCCTTAGCAGTGGAATATTTGTTATTGTGTCTAGTATTGAGTATTATGTTGTAAAAAGTATTGAATATTCTGTCAACAGAATGGATGTTGACTTGTTACGACCGGGCACAGTGCCCATATCTCCGGACACTATACTGTGGTTCGAATTCCTCTTAGACCCTAATCTTTTAAAGAACCACATCAGCAAACCAAACTCAGGTAAATTTCCCATATTTATATATACTTTAATTCTTATTTGTTTGTTTACATTCAGTTGAACATATTTTAATTACTTACCAAATGATTATGAAATACGTCTTCATTGATTACAGAACCGTCAGCATGTGAACTGATAGAAGAGTTCTTATCGGTGGATGCAAAGAATGCTAACTCAAAGCCGTCAAGTGAGAGGTTAATGGATGTGGACGCTCCTCCAAGTCCACCTTCAGCAACTACTCCAGCACCTGTGCAGTATTCGCGCAAACAACTGGCATTAAAGATACTTGCACTTAAAGTAGCTGCCACTCTCAACTGGAATTTGGGTATGAAGCAATATTGCATAGTTTACAATGTTAATGACAGAATGTATGTAATATATAAGTATATATAAATTGTTGACACTGATATACACTTTTTCTTATGCAAGATTTATATTATCAGTATAAATCAAAAAGGTTGAATCTCCATTGACATAAAATTTACAGTTCCTAAAGTAAATGAATAATTTTGAAAATATTTCTATGGTAGTTTGTTACTCCTACTTCATGCATGGGTAAAGATGGTGTTATAATTTATGGTGTTTAGTTTGACTCTCTAGGTGGAGTACTTGTACTGTATATGTAATTGTTTTCCCACCTCAAAAATTATTCAGTTGCATCTCAGACTGAAATTTGGGGGTGTGCTACCCCTGTGTCCCCAGAAAGCAAGTAAACCCATTGGTCCTTCGAGTGAATTCTCTCTGGTCATGTCAGATTGCTATCTCATCAGACTATGAGAGTAAATTATATGTAGGTTGAAAGGGACACTACTGTGTTCTATTAATTTCTATAAAAATAATTTCAACCAAAATGGCATTATAAACTGTGGCCACGGCATGACAATGCAGATGCGGACTGTGAGTGCTCATACTTTCCATAGAATCCATACTTTGATAAAAGTAGTGAAACATCAATCTTATTTTTATCAAATAATACAACCAATATAGAAGAGTGGGTGAAATATCAGTTTGTAATTGTTTAAAATCAACAATAATAAAAGAGATAAAGGATAGGTATTTCAGTAATGTGATCTTAAAAGATATTTTAAGATCACATTATTGAAATAAATTTAAAAAGTTATTTTTTTAAATGTCCCGTCAACAAAATTTAATTGGATTGCTAATGTGTCTGGTGTAATGGAAAGCCCTATGGAAAACAACTGAGACCTGTACCACAAATGCAGACTGCAGCTAATGATGGCTACGCTCACACTTCTAACCTTTATATACTAAGATAAAAATCTCACTGTTTAATTTTTTGAAAATAAAAAGTAATCTATGTCTGTTCTTATAAAAGCTTACTGTAAATCAAAATTACGATATAAGTTAAATCAAAAAGTGGACTTTGCCTTAACACTAATTATTTAAATATTTTCATTTGACAGATATATTAGAATCTAAACTACCACCACATATCCAACAACACCTTATGCAAGACTTTGTATACATGGCAACAGACACAATGTTCACTGTACCTCCACAGGTAATATTTTTTTTTTATTTTATATTTCAAGTCTTATGCCTTTTTTGTTTTTTAAATAAATGATCTATGACAATCAGGCGCATTGTAATTTTCTATAACTGGCAATTTTTATACCTGGTTCAATCCTTTCACTGTTTACTCCTCACAAACACATTCATATAACTTAATCAAATTATTATTTTAATGTAATAATTCATCAATTGTGCTTCTAGGATATTTCATCGGAATTGTTACAACAGCCACAAATACAATTTGCACTAATACTCTATCACAGATGGGTTTTAAGATTCCCTGTGAAAGCTTCCCTGAGTGCAAAATCAACTAAGATGTCTTTTATTCATATGTAAGTATTATGTAATAATAGTATTCGAAAGTATCTTTTTTAAATGGATACGGCAAAGTGACCCCACTACAACAGATGGTAACCAGAGGAAGGTTCAGATAGAATACTAACTGATGAGAGATGCCTGTTACAAACGGGGTATATACAGGGTGATGTTGGAATTCGACTCACTTTTGTGAACTACTACAGACATTGGTCATCAGCAAGTCCTATTCTAAATACAGGGTCCACGTTGGTAATATCATGTTACATAGCATTATTCAATTACTTTAATTGTTTGTACCCAAAATTAACAGTTTTGAAGGTCATGTTCTGCTTTGAGTAACCAATATTATAGCTTTGAGTAACATGTTAAATGTTTTATTATCATTTTATCAATGACTTTCAAAAAAAAGCCTTTTGAAATACAGATAAACACCAACGAAAATCATTACGACGCTTGAAAGGCAATTGTATATAAGCGACAATCACAAAAATGTAGAGCAGAGTAATGTAAAGTTTTAATTTTAATAAGAAAATCTATACTTTTACTTTATATAAATATAGTATAATGATTTTAAAATTGTCCGAAGCTACAAAACCTAGAACAAACAACGATTCCAAATACTTATATGACTAATTTTCGGTACATTTGTCGCTTAGATAATATAGGATTGTCTTTTAAGTGTCGCTTATTTTAACATGTTTTACAATTTTGCAACATTAGATAATTTTTTATTTATAAATTAACCACAACTATATTTTTAGTCCAGGAATGCAAGCAGAGGGTGGATATTCTCCCATGAGTCAAAACTTTGAAAAAATCTTACGAATGTGCGAAAGTTCTCGAACACAGAGCATAAGGTTCTTAGATGAAATATTATCGATGTACGAATCATCATCTAGGGCACAAAAGACACAAAAAATAAAAATACCTGTCATGGAGGCATTCGTTCATCTCACGGAGGATTCCGATGACATGAACCATGACTGGGATGCTGGTGACATTGTCATAAGTCACTATGAACTTGCCATGCAAATTCACTTTGATCTGTGTTATAATTACTTCTTCTATGGTCAACATGATATGGCTAAAAAGCACATCCTTGGCTGCAGAGAAAATTTGAACTTATTGGAAAGGGAAATATCATTCTATGGCTATGGACCACATAAAAATATGCCCTGGGATAAATTGTACTATGCTAGCATGACGAAAGATGATATTTTGGGATACATAAGAGCATTGAATTTGGGACATGATGTGTTAAATGAAAAACCATCGTTATTGCAAAAACTTCAAGAGTCTGTTGCTAATCATTATGCAGGAATTATAGCAGTTTTGCAAGCAGATAATCTCTCGCGTGAAATCCCTATGGTGCATAGACAAGTGGTCGAATTAGATATACAGGGCTCTGCATCCAGTGGAGCATTCACTGTGGCCCGAGATCTTCTAAATCGGGTTTCAGCTTTAAACGCAGTACGGTATGCGCTTGAAGGAGGCATACCATCCACTCACCCAGATATTCTTAAGAAGTTTAAAACAGTGGGTATCAAATTCTTTGATCTCTTGTTTTGGGCGCTTGCGCCAGTTTTAGTATCAGAACTGTCAGAGGAAGACTGGAAAAATCTAAGAATGTTCTTCCTACACCTAGCGACATCACAGTGCCGACTGCCTATTGAAAGGATTGACGAATATTTAAAAAAGCATGTTGGTGAATCTTCTGAGAGTATGAGTATAAGAAAAAAGTTGATCAGTGATAAACAACTGACCATAATTTTAAATGATCCCATCAATGCTGATGATGAAAATATGGATCTTCCTCGGGAGCTACTCACAGACGACTGGGAAACACCAGACTTCGAATTCAAATCAGTACCAGAGTTAGAGATGGGAAAGCTAAAGAAACGGCTTATCGAAGCGTCCACGGCCGACGACGTACGCATGTGCCTGCTGAAACTGGCTATGATGTCGCCATCAGCTCCTTTATGGAAATTAAGCCCGTCGTGGAAGCCTGCCGGTATGTTAGGAAATGCCCTCGTGGCATTGCCCAGAGGATTTCTGCAAGATTTTGGACACGTTATATCCGGAGCGGCGCGGTCGCGGGCAGAAGCAGGACAAGCGCGTGCGGCCTTGTCTCTCTTAACGGTATTAGAGAGCGAAGCTCGCAACCAACTCGGCGGAGGGAACGACCCAGTGCTGTACCGGCTGTGCCGACAACTGTCGTGGGAAGTGTTATTTTTGCAAGTTAATGTGATGTTGAGCGAGTGGCCCAACCACCGACTAAACTTGGCTGCTTTAGCGAACAAGTGCAAGACTTGCATCGCCGCTGCCAGCTCTGGTGATGGCATCATTCCGCGACCACAGGTACACCACTTTAGTTGCGATAATTATAGTTTTAAATGTACTATGTAATAAGTGTTGAATATGTGATTAATTATATTAAAATCTATTACAAATATTTATTGCAGGTAGTAGAAGCATGTTGGAATTGTTTGTTGAACGCACGCGAATGGGAAGGTGTGAGCGTCACCACTGGGCCGGGAGAACTTGCTGCCGCTCTTTGTATAGCGTGTCACGAGTTACAGCGACTGAAGACCACAAGAAAATTTCCACGACCACTTTGGGATTATGGTATAGTTCTATTTTATTTATAACTAGCTTTTGCCCGCGGCTCCGCCCGCGTTATAAAGTTTTTCAGGCTAAAGTTTTCCGTTATAAAAGTAGTAGTTTCCCGGGAGCCTATGTTCTTCCCAGGGTCTAACACTGTTTCCATACCAAATTTCATCTTAATACGTTGGGTAGTTTTTGAGTTTAACATGTTCAGGCAGACAGATGCAGCGGGGGGCTTTGTTTTATAATATATTTTTTAGAACTTTTTAAGAGGAACAATCCCGTCATACATCATTGTTGCATAACTTTAACCGTTTACGCAGCGCACGCAACGGAAGCTCTCAAAACTAATATATTGTTCCCGTTTTGCAACATGTTTCATTACTGCTCCGTTCCTATTGGTCATAGCGTGATGATATATAACTTAGAGCACTCCACAAACAAAGGGCTATTCAACACAAAAAGATTTTTAAGTTCGAATCGGTAGTTCCTGAGATTAGCCATAACTGCTCCGCTCCCATTGGGTATAGCGTGATGATATATAGCCTATAACACTCCACGAACAAAGGGCTATCCAACGCAAAAAGATTTTTTCAGTTTGGACCGGTAGTTCCTGAGATTAGCGCGTTCAAACAAACAAACAAACTCTTCAGCTTTATATAATAGTATAGATATATACTTTATTCAAACTGCACCACCCTTCGCGATAAAAAATGTAGATTCCATTCTGAGCTCCCATACTCAATTACAGAGATATTATTTTTTTTACAGCTCTCTCGGTGTACAGCAACGGATCAAGTGGTCCTGTAAAGAGAAATGCTAGCGGCACCCCGTCATACTCGCGCGACATCCCCAACGCGGCGGCCGAAGCACGAAATGCATTCAACGCATTCCTAGCCACGCTACGGGAGCCGCTCGCCATCAGCGTAATGATGTCCCTCCTCGCCAGAATACACAATTTGATCATAGACGACAACTCACTGGAACTCGTCGTCGAATACACTAACCTTTGGCCCTCTAATATATCCAATATAAATAATTATCACGTCAAATTCGTACTGGAGTCTCTGACGGATCTGCTCGACAGGAGTTTGAAGTTGTATCCCTACAATACTTCTTGGTAAATGTTAACATTTATTTGAACAAACGGGTAATAATAAAATAATTGTTACACATCGGTCGATATAGCGGATTTTGAAAAATTTTAATTGTACACACAATTTTTTGTTCACTTAGCATGAGCCAAAACAGTCTATTTCACTGCGAGCTTGTTTAAAAACTAAGGTTGCGTCTATACGGCGACGTGGAGATGGCGGGCGGGCGCTGGTCGGCGGCGCTGCGGCGCTACCTGTGCGGGCTGGCCACGGGCTCGCTGCACTTCAGCAAGCGCAGCGCGGAGGAGGGCGGCGTGGCGCGGCGCGCGGCGCGCTGCTGCCTCGCGCTCGGCGCGCCCACGCAGGCCGCCGCGCTGTGCCAGCTGCCCGACGAGCCCGACTACACCACCGCATTCAAGTGCTTCGCTGAAAAGGTCGCCACCACTGTGCGTTCGCACGCAATTGCCATTCTATCTAACTCGCATTTTATAACATCTAGGTGATTTTTAAATTTCATGGAGCACTTTTAGCTAGTAAAATGATGACTCACATGTTTTAAATATTCAAAACAATATTTATTTTTATCGTGAAACAATAACGCAAAGTTTCCGGATATAATTCTAAAAGTATTTTTTATGTGAAATATAACAATGATTTCCAGACGGGCAACGCGGCGGACGCCATGGACGGGTACTACGGGTGCCTGTGGGACGGCACGCTGCTGGAGGTGGCGGTGGCGCTACACGCGCGGCGCGGGGAGGGAGGGCGGCGACAGCGCGCCATCAAGGCGGCCGGCGCGCTCGAGCTCAACGCCAACAACAGCGACGACATACAGAGGGAAGCCGCGGCCATACGACGAGCCAGGCTGCTCAGGGCCCTCACCAACCAATACGTTACTTAGTGCACACACTAAGCCTAATGTTATACGAATGCACTCGGCTCAGACAAATATTATGTAACAACACTCGCCTATCGTAATGAATATGTACGCTGGCATGTGGCATATGGCATAATCTGTGACATCGAAGTATACGCCAAACACTCTTGTACCAGTACCATCCAACATGGGAATTTTGATCGTTTCAAATTAACAAAATAAGTTAAATCGTGGATAAGTTAAAAGACAATATTTCAATAAAAACTTAACAACTTGTGACTAAACTGTATAATTTTATCGTTTCGTCGTCTACTGAACTAATAGAGTACGCAGGCTTTTTATGCCATACATGTGATCGAGACAAAATATTAAAAAAATCTTGAACCGCCCGCTATGGTTTAATTCCATAGAATCGTAGGTAACAGTTGTACAGCTGTAAACAAAAATACGAGTTCGGATATTTCGAGCGTGTGTATAAGAAAAGTCTATTAAGGTGGTAGCTCAAGGTCCATTTTCATACATTTTGTTTCGGCTTTAATCTGGGTAACTAAACAAGTATTGGCAAGTAAAGAATTTAAATTCACGTCTAGTTAGTGATTAGTTCTCGCAGTTGAAAGAAAAATGTAAAAATAATTAATAATCATGGATATTTCGGCCTTTAAAATTTAATATGACGAAATTTTAAAGGCAGAAATATGAAAATGGACCTTGAGCTACCACCTTAATAATAAATAATTATAGAACAAAGTACTTTTTTCTTACAATACCTCATAATCATCCAAATCTAAGACGATAATCTGAGATCGTCACTCATACGACTGATGCAATAGGCTGGATGCCTTTATTATACCTATTTTAAAAAATATGATAAATATCCTAGCGTTGAAAGAATTATCAAAATCAGCTCAATAATCGCATATCGATTGCGATCAGATGAAAATGGTAACTGACAAAAACTGAAGGATATAAGCGTGACGTCGCGAGTCGTAATTTGCAAGTGCAATAAAACGAAAGGGTCCTATCACATGAACATCAAATTTGATTCCAATAATAGGCATGGCAAAAACGCCAGAAAGCACGGAAATCCCGTTTAGTCTCTATAAGAAAGAGTTAGCGGGATATCACTACTACGCGCTTAAGTGTTTTTAACGAAGACAACATGAGGTACAAAATTAAATTTAGACATCTACCTATATTATAATTCTCTTTGCATCTGCCCTGTTAAATACATCCAGAAGTGCCACTGACACTTCTTCGAATTTACAGAACAATTAATTTAAAACATTTTCTGACTCATATCGGTCGTACCTAAGTGGGTTCCAAACAACACTATAATTCGAATTAAGTAGTTCCTTTATAGTGTTAGTTAAGTATTTGTTAAAATAAAACAGGTATTTTTCAACTAATAAGTTTATTCAACAATAGTGACATCTAATCATTTATTGAAGAGTGTTAACATACATAAGTCACCTATGCAGAATTGGCCTCCTCACGCTACGATATATCCATTGACTGACATCATTTATATCCACGTAGTGTTTTTACTACATAACAGGTTTTTATCACGTTTTTTATCAAATCATAAAAAAACAATATAAAAATGCATTAATTTCCGGCCGTGCTATTCCAACGCTATTATTTTATAAACAATAACTTTAAAACATCTCTAAGAAAATTTACACAATCTCAATATAATAATTTAAATTTTTCAAAACATTTGGTCTCATTTTCCAAGACGATTATTTAATAGTAGTCTCTTAGTCAAATAACTCTTAATCTATGATAGTGAAATGAATTGAATAAAACTAATTTGTAAGCACCGGTTTACACGTTTAATTTGCGTACGTGACTTGGTACTCGTATGTGGCCAGCGTTGGTTTTACATAGTTGTCACACTGATCAATGGTTCTCTACAAACAGAAAACAATATTTTTTAGTAATATTAATCTATTACAACATTTATAAGAGAGCATAGACTAAAAGAACAACTATAATTGCATCAGTATTTCTATTGACAGAAATATAGACTTAGTACTTATACCAATTTGATAAACTTGATATCCAAACATTAGATTAAGTACTTAGACCTTAGGCTTAAACGAATTGATCTGTTTTACAGCTAATTAACACAGTTCCGTATTGGCTAGTATTGGTGAAGTGTCGCTTAGAAATAGTTACGGCTGAGTCTTATCATTTAACACATCAATCTACGGAAAACGCGAACATGTTAACTAGAAGCTCGTCCACATAACTTTGCATTTTGATATGGATAGGTATATTGATTATTTTAAAACAATGTAACAGCCAGAATACTAGATCTTATAAAAACTCCATTAAACTACATCTCTCTCTTAAAAATGTAATATTTCAAAACATTGTATGAAAAGTTAAAGAAGAATTATAGTACCTATGTAAAGTTATCTATTTCTTAATTAATATTTTGTCATGTGGACGAGAGACGTGATTTTGAACATCCATTTAATTTTAACGAAGAAATAAACACTTAATGCATGAGTACGTTTAGTTCTACAACTGATGCAATGCTTTAAACGACAAACGCTTCAAGCGCCAACATGGAGAGCGCCGCGATGGCCGCCACGGCTGGCACGGTGATCACCCACGCGTATATTATGTTCCTAGAATAAAATTAACAGTTTTATATTATTTACTATTAGACAAGGTAAAGCACTAAAAAAAATATGCAAATAATAAGCGTAACGTATTTGATCATTCCAGCTGGCAATCTTATCGGAGTTCTTTGAATCCTTTACTATATTTTTGTACTTCTTCAGAAGTACAAAAATACATCCATGGTATTACCAGATAAATAAGGGACGTGTCAGGCGACTGTAAGACAAAGCAAATATTAATATCCAAAGATTTATAATACGAACCTAAATAAACTCCAGTCCACGGATTTCTGCGAGAAGTAGCCTACGCAAACTACGGAGCCAACTTTACAGTGCGTGGTAGAGACCGGTAAACCTGCTTTGCTTGCCACCAGTACGGTCAACGCTGCACCCAGTTCAATAGTGAATCCCCTGTGAAATTAAAAAGTGAAATAACATCAAACTTACGTTAATCAACATACCAAATAATAATTATACTAAGAAACGGATGTTAAATTTTATTAAATTATTTTTTCTTTGTCCGAAAATGACTAGGTAACCTCAAATGGGTAAATCCGGTCGAAAAATAATTATATGCGTTGTGGCTGTAATGTCTATCAATAAAATAATAACCATATATGCTTAGAATTTCCCATGCAAGATATATAATAGCTACGTATTTCTAGAATCTGCACCTTTTTAACTGGTAGATAAAACTTAACCGTTGAAAGAAATAATCGCCGATCATAATTATCACAATAACTACAAAAGCGAGGCTTGTAGACTCACGTGTCAGGGGTGATGCTGGTGAGATCCTCGCCGACGGTGCGGATGACGCGGCGGCCCCACAGCCACAGGCCGAGCGCGATGCCCACGCCACCAAATACCAAGATCGCGAGCGGCGTCTCCGCGCGACTGTGGGCCGCGCCCTCGGAGTACACCAGCCACAGCGCCACCAGAGGACCTATTGCGTTGCTGAAAATGTACAATGAATAATGTTAATGCCTACTTTCTTAACTGCCTCGTATGTTTTATTACAAGAGGACGTATAAAAATATCAGTATGTAGTAGCAAGGTGACAGCAGGCATTGCCTCCAAGACCGTCACTAGCGCGCTGAAGACCGTCACTTCAGTGCATATTCTTTAACCATTACCTGACATCATTCCCCCCATGTGCGAACGCTCCAAACGTAGCAGTGAGTACTTGGAGAAAGGAGAAGAGGCGAAGGGTGTCGGGTGGCGGCGGCTGCGGCGGGGCGGGCGGCGGGGACGGCGCGCGCAGCAGCGGCGCCGCGCTCGAGTTGGGCGTTATGGCTGGCAGGCGCTTGCTCTCGCCCTCGATGCTCCACGCGCTGGAGCTTACTGGCGCCTGTGGAGAAACATAAAATAAATCAAAATTTATATAACAATATTTGGAAAATTATTATTTTATTGTAACATGTTCTTTTCTATTGACCATTTATAGGTTTAGACTGGTATAAATTTGTATCATGACTATGTAAATAATAAGTAAGTATATCTAGTAGATTTTATATCTACGGTGATACCTATAAACCAAAATAAATTAGTTTGGTTATAGTAGCGATAAATACAATTTTATCAATGGTTTGAAGGCTCCGTAAATTTGTCAATCACTGGTTTCAAGGATTGAAACTGACTTATTACTTATACTGTTTAATGCCTTATTTGATTTAAACGGTCATTCTTTGAGACTTCATACGCAACGTGTTTTTTTTTTAAATAATTTAACACGGTCGAAACTACCATTAAAATATTATAATACAAAAACAATAAACAATTCCATTTTTACCTGTGTTTTGGCCTTGAAGAAGCTAGAATCCTCTTTTTCGATGCGCGGAGGAGGAGTCTCGAAACCAACAACAGGAAGCGCTCTTGCCGCAGCCAATCTATCGAATTCTCCGCGAGCGATGGTATCACACGAGCCTCCGAAAAACCCATTCCTTGAATCGTAGCTTTCACCCATTCCTGCCATTTGAGCGGAGTCTAAACTTTTACAACAGCTCAAGGTCTCATCGATATATTTAAGTGTGTTGATTTGTGGGTCCGCGTCTACTAATTGCAATCGAGGTTTATTCGGCGGACTGAGGCTCCTTGATAGGATACTACAGTCGTCCATGGTGGCCAGCAGCGCTCTGTTCCTAGCGTTCATCTCTCGTACCCCATCAGATGCTTTGTCGGCGTCACTCAAAGTCACCATCTCCGCGCTCTCTGCTATTGCTTCAAGAACTTTTCCGTCTTCAGATAGTAGTGAAGTGGGGCGCTGGGGAACGCTCTTGTTGGAGTGAGTGGGCGTGTTGGCTGGAGTAGTTTCTGGATAACAATGACAATTAATTAAAAATGTGCCATAATGTAAATATGCAAATTAAATAATCTGGATAAAATATTACCTAACATGTTCAAGGACATATAAATGGAAAAACGCTTACCGTTAGAAAGCCCTAAAGAGAAGTTGACTGGTGGTGCAGTGAGCTTGCGACGGTAATGTGGCACGAGGAAGGCGCGCACACAGCCCGCCACCAGCGCCCCCAGCGCTAGCGAGCCAGCCAATGCCACCCACAAAGGAATCTTGTCCATCGCCAGCACTATCACATAATAAAAAGAACCTTTACATATTTAGATACCGACCGCGCCGGACTATTTAAATGGTCAGCGGTAGTTTTTGACTCAATGTATCACATCACCACTTTTATGCCTTTTCGTTATAAACAATAACTACGAAATATTATAAGCACTGAAAAATTTAAAAGAAACACTCAAATTTCTTCACGCTACCAGCATATTACGCATAGTATTTATATGACTATAAAAAAAAGTTGATGAAAACATACCAAAATAATCTCACAAAACATTTTAGATATGCAATCATTTTCATATCAAATGCGTTATATAACAGTAAAAGTTATAACGTTAGTATAAAGAAAATGTAGTTCCCTAATACGTTAACTCACGTTTAGGACCATCATGCACCACGCTCAACACATTCACTGCAACGGTAGCTCCGTAGAAAAAAGGCAAAGCCCGAAGACCTGCTTTAATCGGCTGAGGTGCTCGCAATATAAATCGGCGGACTACCCAGAACAGCATAGCAGACGCCGTGCCGCTAAGGGCTGGTGATACAAACCAAGACAACACTGAAAATAAGACAACTTTTTAAAACAAGTTTACATAAATTTATCATAATATAAATTGCTCAAGTACAGCTATAGAAAAATCCTAGATAAGTACAAAAGTTGTAAAACTTGAGGTCAAATTTTATAGCATGTTAAAGTTTATGGCATATCAATTCATGGCAACGACAAAAGACGAATGGTAGGTATTTAATCTTTAAAAGTAAGTACTTAGTAAGTAAATTATGCAATTAAGTAAACGCTCTGGATTAATACAGAGTCGTATCGACTTTTAATGACGAGAACTAGGTACTAAGTACCCATGTTTTAAATTTCATTAAGCTGTAATTGTATATTTTTACGTGAGGAATTGGATAAATTTGTTTTCCTATGGATATTAGATTACCAAAAAAATGCAAAGCTAGTAAGTACACAACCAATAACATACAATATTACGGCCACCTGAGACCATAGTAGTCATTGAAATAAATCGCAATTTGAAAATTTATGATTACCGATAGCACCAAGAGTAGACCAGCGAACACCAACAGGACCCTTAGCTGTGAGTGTAAATCCAACAGTGGCTCCGACTACCGAATGAGTTCCAGATACGGGTAGCCGCAGTGCAGTCGCCAGTATCAACCACGTGGCCCCCGCTATGAGCGCTGCCAGGCACCCGGCGGCCAGAAGTCTTTCGCCACCGTCAGCATACAGGGACACATCCAGTATCCCTTTACGCATTGTATCTGATACTTTGTAACCTAAAAAATATGGTGCGGTAAGTTTGGATTGTATACTTAGTTATTAATTTTCTTATAATATAAACTTGCAAATTTTCCATTAGGATTTTTTTAAACAATTAAGTGACTACTAACATGCCGCTCATCTGATGAGAGGTAAGCAATACTTATACCCATAAACAGTAGGATACCACCCATACTTTTAATTGCATAGCTTCGAACCACTCTTGTCACCCTAAGACATGAAATGGTAATATTCAGGTAAGTCTCATAAAGCCAATTATACTGACTACAGTTTCCTTCGAATCGAAACACATCAGAGACATTGCAGGAGCATATGTCATAGACGGACTTTCCCGCACGAGAAACCTATGAGCTTGTATTCATTACAAATCTCTTACCACATACAAGTAAGAGACCAGTATTCCTAAAGCAGCATCATCGAATATGTAGTTCATGGAGAAATAACCGGCAGTAGTATAATGTGATATTCACAAGATGGTGACTTGGGTAGGTAAGTATACTAAACGCTTCATCTGCGTGACGCGTCTCAACCGCTTCACAGCACGTGTTTACGCCCGGCCTTTAGGTACCGTGTAAAGCTTTGTACCGTTGTGCTGCCGCTCAATCTATATTGATATTAGTGGCGTTACTACACCGTCAAGTCCCTTGACAAATTCATGCTATGGAGCTCTTTACCAGTGCTGCCCAGACATATTACATGCAGGTATTTGAAATATGAAAAATCTGTGTAAATCTACAGATTTTGTATAGTGACTTTTATTTACGTCACGGCAAAAATGTGAACACTAACACAAAGTGTAGTCTATTTAAAAAAAAAAAAGCACTAAGTATTAGGTCTAAATTTTGGGATTCTACTCAGCGATCCTTTTCGTCCGCTTGAAGCCGGGGACATCCATTATGCTCTCATTATACCTCCTGTTATTACGCCACGGAAAAAAACGCAGAAGCAAATTAAATTAGGTTTTGTAGAAACTTACCAATTAAGACAGCACCCGAAATTTCGAAGATAGTGGCGAGAATACATGCTTGTGTAAGTGTTAGTACTTTCGATCCAACGCTGGTTCCGAAGGAGTTAGCGACGTCATTTGCGCCAATACCAAATGCCAGTACGAATGCCACGAGAAACCCGCTTACAACTAACCATAACATATCATCTGCATACTGCTCCATTGTTAAAAATTTGCCTTCTTTACTTACAAACTTTCATTTTAAATAAAAAAAAAGAAAATAGAATAGCACCCAATTCAATCAAAAATAAGCTTTGCTTATTTCAATTACTTTTCAACAGCTCTCATTAACAATCCTCTGAATATCATGCGATCTATACATCAATTCCATGTAAAACAATAGTTTTATTAGCTAAGTACAGATTAAACTCAATTTGAACTGCTTAAATACATATATAAAACACTTAAGTTTCAAAAAGTAAGTTTATAATTAAATTTAAAATAGAAAATAATATGAATCGTGATTAAATATCTATGGGTCACAACAGTTGATGTTTAAATAATTCAAGGACTTGATGATATCTCGATAATTTTGGCTTCATCATTTCTGTAAAGAAGTATGTCAATAGGTCGTTATAGGTAAAAATCAATCACAAATAAGGACACTGAACTGTCCACTAAGATTCTTATTAGATAATATTTATTGGCCTTATATTAATATTTGAGGCACTCTCGTTTCCGCTAGTGCAAGTATTAAACAAACAATCACATGGTAAAAGTCCACATGGTTTAGCCATATCGATTTGCCTACGACGCCATTTAGAAAAACTTTGGCGGTAAAACATTTAAACTCGTTAGTAACAATACGATTTTAACGAATATGAAAGAACTCATTTAACCACTGGAATTAAGAAGCGGATCAATTGCGTCATACGTCTCTGTCACAGTGTATTTTTACAGGCAAACTAATCCATCTATAGACTTGGTGTTTTCCAAAAGAGCCGAGAGTAAATTAATCCAAGTAAGTAATTAAAATACAATAAGTCGCGGCTATATAAATAAATTCTACTTACTTTTGAAAAATGTAGGATTTTATATTCCTGTAAGAATATTTTAAATGAAGGAACACTGTGGCCCTTACTCCACCGAATATAGACTGAAGTTGATGAGGGTCGCGACGGAATTCCGACTTAACAGAGCATGCGCGGAGAGCAGCTGGGTGCCTCGCCCCTACAACCCCTTTTTATTGTCAAGCACAATCTGTTTGTTCTATAGTGCGACCTTACACAAGTAGACCGGTAACAACTCGTAAACCAGTTATACTTAGAAGCAAATAGATAAACTAAAATAATTTTTAAAAGCTGGTACCCAACAAGAAATTATGTGTAAAAAATATCTATTTACAGTTAATTATAATACTTTAAAATCAATATTCAATACCTACCTATAATATCATGTGTTCCTTATTAAAATTTGATATTCTTCAAATACCTATCTACTTAGGTATCGCATATTATTTTACATTGATCCATACCTGTTTATTGCATGAAATTAATGGTTTTGATTACGATTTTAATAATAATTAGCTATTTCGGTAGCCTATACATACCTAATCTTAAGTAAATGAGATTGAAATCATTCGCACTCTAGCTTTAAATCATTTTGAGTAATTTTTTGTGTTTCTTTATTCAATGATAAAAAAATATTAAGTAAGTCCTACCAAAATGCTGGTGGTAGAATATATTATTGTATATCCCCACGGTTAACAACCACCATAGTGACCTACGTAAGTGCGTAGCGTTCCGGGATCAGCCTGTGTATTTCCTGTGTGGTTCCAACAGGTCGGCATAACTGTGTCCACTGGCGAGGGGTAATCATTTCTCGTCAGTCGACATGCTATTAGACCCCACTCCACTTACCATCAGGTACAATGGGGTCACTTTGTCGTGCACGCATAAAAAAAATGTAAGTAGTACCTATGTAGGCACTAAGTATCACCTTACAGTCTAAATACATTGTATGGAACTACAACATGTTTAAAGTACGTAATAAACAATAAATCAGTCCAACAAAGACTTTAATCACTTTGGGTCTATTCCATATTCTATACCTGATTATTACTAATACCGGTACTGTGCTACTATGAACAATGCTCATTATTTAAAGAAATTAAAGACTACTATTAATTTACTTAAAAAAAATACTAATAAACTGGAAAGACTTGTGCCCTAACGTCTAAGGCCAAACCACATTTCCCCATCCGCCTTATGGATTAAGAGCGTTTGCAGAAACCCACCACATCTGCCTGCCGTAAGAAACAATAGAGGCCATTTCGCCGCGGCGTCGAGGTGTCGCGACAACACAGTGGTAGCTGTTGTACCCTTCCTTCATTGTACCAGGTATGAGTACAATGTGTCACCATCGGCTTAAACAGCAATGCGAGTCCGCCCGGTGTACTACTATCTCTAGGCAGCTTAACGCTACCTATCATTAAGACAGAAAGACAAAAGAACTGACCTAACCGTGTACAGCCGCTGTAACCCCCCCCCCCCATCTCCTCCCCCTCCCTTCCCATTACCCCATTTCCCTCCATCCCAATCCCATATCCTAAAGAACGCCATGGTTGCTAAGCCGGGGGATCGCCTGTACACCATTACCACGGTAACCCTGGTGATAAACATGGCGTTCCCCCAAAAAAAAAAAACATGTACAGCCAGCCCCAAAAAATGAATATAATAACGTAAGTACTGTATTAAAAAAAAAATACACAGGTCACGCCTCCTTAACTGGGTAAACAGAGGTGAAACCAGAAAATTCAATTTTCGCCGTCGCGTGATGTAATAGGTCCTAAGGGGTGAGCCTACCGATTACACAAATTCTATACTCTGAGCTAATAGATAGGTCCTCAACAAAAACGCTGATATATAACCTATCTACGTATTTGTTTGAAAAATTTTAACTTTAAAGCTTGAACCTTGTTTAATTTTCATCATTTTATTTTAAATGTATTTTAACTTTGATACAATTATTTACGTTTACCTAAGTACCTACCTGTAGATACAAAGTTACCTATATACTGACTCCCTTATTCATGGACGTTATTTATCTAAGGGGCCGTTCAAGTATGAAGTACGTAATGCAATTTGGGGAGGGGGGGGGTATCTTGTAAAACGTTACGAAGCGTTACGGGGACAGGAGGGGGGACTCGTACAAAGCGTTATGTAACATTACTTTTTTTATTTAAAAACAATAACAAAGGTATTTTAGCGACTTTCCAGTATTTTGCGTAAAATACTTACTTAATTGTGAATATTACAAAAAAAATGTCACTTTAGAGTTACATAACTTTAGGAGGGGGGGGGGGGTCGTACAGCAAAACTTTACGGCGCGTTATAAAGGCGGCAGAGGGGGTCAGACATCTTCAAAAATTCCGTTACGTAATACTTGAACGGCCCCTAAGGACGCATTAAGCATTACTGTGATAACAAGTCTGTTTCTCAATGCTAACGGCATGGCAGCCTTCACAGTGCGTAGACATAGGGCCGTTGTTGTGGTTGTGTGGTTTGATTGGCTAATATTGAGATACAACTTGAATCTAGTTGGCTGTCCGATAAACAAAGCTGAGAAACAGACTTATTGTTATTACAGCAATGCTCCGTTCTTTGATAAATAACGTCTATGAATAAGGGAGTAATAATTGCATTGGTAAATATTTTTATCAATGAAGATACTTGATGAAAAGCGGCTATAGCCTAGTTAGGAGTCGAACGGACTGCCGAGACCAATGTCCGCAGGTTCAAATCCCAAGGGCACACACTTCTGACTTTTCTAAAATTATGTGTGTAGTGTGAATTCTGTGTGTTACTGTATATTCTGTGTGAATTATAGCCTGCTTTAATGGTGAAGGAAACTTCGTGAGGAAACCTGTATACCTGAGAAGTTCCCTGTAAGAATTTTGAGGGTATATGAAGTCTACCAATACGTACTAGGCCAGTGTGGTGGACTAAGACCTAATCCCACTCAGTAGTTGAGGATATGTGTATGTATGATGATATGTGTGTATGATAAGTATATAATACAGGGCTAATATTATTAGATACTCGATATAGCTAAGGCGACATGGCCGTATGTTCGTGAAAGTACATTTTAAGCCTATTCTGCATACGGGTCGACGCGTCGACGACGCATTTAACATCGGTCGCATGCTTTTGTTTGCTGTCGCTACACTACGCGAGTCGAATAAGCGTAACTTAAAAATGGCCGCCGAATACGAAAAAGAAAAATGAATCGGCGCAATACATTTGCAGGAAGCCTGCCTGAATGGAATGTTCAGACCTCCTGGGACTCCTCAAAAAATAATGAATGAACTGAGAAGCAGTACCTATATGTACTGTTCCACCAAAGTTCAACCATTCAAAGTAAATAAACGAATTAAGAATTGAACCCGGGAACTTTCGTTCCACAGTTCATAATAACTATAGGTACTGTTAGTATATCAAGGTCACAACTGATTAAATAAATCGGTTAATACTTAATAATATGTACCTAATGATGTTAATTAACTAATCAAAATAGGTATATACAACCAAACAAGTTTTTTTTACATAATGGTAAGATGCATTATTTCAGATATTCAGAAAAAGAAAAAAATTTGGCTGTATGATCATAAAAAATTCCTGACAACCCCTAAACAAATGTCATCTTTTTTATGTCACATTCAAATTATTTATTGTTGAATTTTTATTTTTCATAACTTCATAAATAATCAAATTTAAACCATAATAAATAATGTAAAATTACGTTTTAAGAAAAAGATACTAATATGTTTTGTAGAAATGTTCTCTCGGCCGCGGAGTTGATGAATAGTTGGTAAGAAGTTTAGCTATAGGTTACTTTATTGTTTCGAGGATTGTGCAATAATATTGACTATTTTTTTAGCAAGCCTATGCGTCTTAAACAATTGTATGGCTCTACAGGCAATGTACGTTTGTTTCGTAATTCTTTCCACAAATCCCAACGCGGCGGGCGCCGGCCTGCTTTGGAACCGGACCCGTTGGAAAGTCTGCATGTCGAATCTGGCACTCTAAGCCCCAAGAAGCTAATGAAACCTCTTTTGTTTACAATCGGGGTAAGGATGCAATGAAACAATCTTTTAATTATTTTTATAGTAAATATCAACCATTTACAAATATATAAAATGTTTTGGTGGTTAAAGTGTTTTTTGTATTTTTTTAGATATCTACAGGAAGTCTCACAGCCTGCGTTATATGGGAATATGAGAGCCTGCGAGCTCATGCCACCTCACTACTAAAGAAACCAAGTAACTGGCTGAGTGCACAGCAGAAAAAAGTATTTAGCACAATTTGTGAGCATCTTCTCTTGTTTATAACTTACACTATGTTTTTTCTTACAATATATCATAGCTATTATATATACATATACCTCACACTACATATATTTTATTTTAATAAATAATATTTACAGTATTGCTACAATATTTTTGCCATCATAAAGTTTGTTATGTAGAGTATATTTTATTCAGCAAAGGAAGGAACCAGGACCGCTGAAAAAATGGTGGAGCTCATTAAGGGACAGTGAGAAGGTGTTCTATCCAATATTAGCAGCTAATGTCCTAGTATTTGGTGCATGGCGTGTGAGAGCACTACAACCCTTCATGGTGAAATACTTCTGCTCCAATCCTACAGGCAGTAAGTGCAATATATTTAAAAAATATATATTACAGTAGTATAATTTGAATTAAGATTCTAAATCTAGTACCTAAACTTTAAAGGCAATAAGTCTTGTTGTGTATTAACTCAACAAGACTTATTTTCTGAAACAAAATTCAACATCAAATAATTAAAATTAAATCTGAATGTTAAGAATGATTAATTTAGTTCCATGGAATCCTAATGAGTTTTCTATAGAACTCTTTGGTTCTGTAAACATAACAAATTGTGGCTAATCCCTTTTGAATAGAACTAGTGTTAAAAACCATTGCATTCTGGTTTGAAGGCATTGTATTATATCAATGAAATAACTTGATACCATGAGACCTTATGTACTGTATACAGGACTTTTAATTCTATGTCTGTCTCTTAACAATTAATTTTTTTTTAATGAAAGTTAGTACAAACGGCAGAAAATTGCTACTTTTAAAAAATATTTATCCCAAGTTGCATTTTATGTAAAAAGCCAAAAACAAATGCATGCTGTGATGACTCGTAATTGAAACAGCATTTAGTTTTTTGTTTGAAACCTTGTAGCAATCGGGCATTGATATATGTTTTGTGAGTTGTTCCTTTTAATAAATAAATATAAAATTAGTTTTCTTAGCAGTAGGTACATATTTAAAATCTTTAGTCAAGTATAAATATTTTAAAATTGTTTGCAGGTGCAGTATGTTTACCAATGGTGCTGTCAACCTTTAGCCATTATTCAGCATTACATCTAGCAGCGAATATGTATGTTCTCTATAGTTTTATGCCAGGTAAACAAAAAATATTTTATTATACACTACATAATATTAGTTGGTACATAAATTAAATTAATATATTGTTTATAATATTGCCCCTGGGCTATAATGGCATTATATTATATGTGAGTTGTCCTGGATTTAATTCCCATGTCAGGTAGCATTTTGTATAGGTATATCTAACAAATGATGCTCAGATTTAGATCCCACAGAATGGGTTAACTGTAATTGTAAACTATTAAACTGAAATGTGATGGAAATGCTCATAAGATGCTTTTGTTTCAGCCGCTATTGCTTCTCTGGGTAAAGAACAATTTACTGCCATGTACTTAAGTGCCGGTGTTATAAGCAGTTTTGCAAGTTTCCTATACAAAGTGATGCTGAGCCAACCCGGTCTTAGCCTTGGAGCAGTGAGTGATTCAATTTAACTTTCGAAATTTTTCAAGGACCAGCCCCATATTTTGATTACAATATTGTTTAATGTCTTACTGCAGTTGCCAGATCGCTTCCTAGATAATGCCACAGTAATATTCTTTTGCTCAAATCTAAAACTCTTGGAGGTTACACTAATATTGGATGCCAGTTGTAGAAACTAAACCACACCATTTCTAACATATATTCGGACCCCATATGGAAGTGAGACAAGAGCTCTTATATAATGACGGTTTTATTTTTTCAGTCTGGCGCTATAATGTCAGTATTGTCCTATGTGTGTGTACAGTATCCTGACACCAGACTGAGCATAATCTTTCTGCCCATGTACACATTTGCCGCAGGCACGGTAAGAATATGTTTGTACTTCTACAATATTAATATTATATCCAACAGGTGATATAATAAGTATGTTGGTTTAATGAATTATACATTTCTAACTACTTATTAACGATAAAATTATTTTAATTGCAATATCGAAAAAATATTTCTTTATTGTTAACTTAATAAATCACTCAACTAGGTGGTTATCCTGACTGCCCACATATTACTGTATATTGTATTCTACTATTTCGTTTTAGGCCATAAAAGTCATAATGAGTATGGACTTGGCTGGCGTTGTATTAGGCTGGAAATTTTTCGATCACGCCGCGCATCTTGGAGGAGCATTATTTGGAATGTGAGTTTACTTATCAGCTTTTTATTCACTGACAGACTTTGTTTGATTTTAATACTCTTAAACCATTGTTTTAGTGCTTGGTGCTACTGGGGAAACACACACATTTGGGGCAACAGAGACAAATTCCTACAATACTATCATAACCTAAGGAAGCCAGATACCGGTAGGTAATGATGCATGAAAGCTCAGATCTATAGACAAAGTAATCGTTATTGGAATATAAAATAAAGTTTAACGATATTATGTACAATAAAGCTATTTATTGTTACTTATTTTGTTATTTAGACCACAGTAAAATTAAAGACCGTTTTAAAACAATATTGTTGTATTTTATATCCATTCGTCCCATATTCACTTGCCCCGTGTATATCCTTTAGAATATAGTCATTTTTGCTATTTTTAACCGACTACAAAAAAGGAGGTTATCAACTCGACAGGTATAATGTGCATATTTTTACACGTATATATTTTTTGTTGTTACCTCAGAACTCCGTCAGTTATTAACAGGTTTGGAAAATTTTTATTTATTTGAAAGAATACTTTAGCATTAGTTTCATATATTTTTTCAAAATCGGTTACTTATATACAGAGATGTGAAAAATAGTTTAGTAAAAGTATTTAAATACAAAATGCAAATGCATTGTTATTTTACTATTTAAAATAGAAATACAAAATAGATTTAAATACAAAATACGTAATTTCAAAATAGGTTTTCCAAATAAAATAGCTTAGTATTTATTTAAGTGATTTTAATACTAGTATTTGTTCAAAGGTACAGAACTTGGTAAAGTGGCACTACATTTTTTTACATTTGGATGTTTGTACAAGGATTCTAAAGCATTGTCTTCATCTTTTAAATATTGTAGTGTTTCCAGATCTAATGTAGTCATCAACATTGACCTCAAATTTGTTTGAGGGACAATGTTGGCATAATACTGTTCTTGGTGACAATGGTGAGCACATTAAGGATCACAATCAGTACGTTCATTAATAAACTAATTATGGATTTTAAGAATGAAAAATTAAAACAATGAATTAAAAATGTAACAAAACTATTTTATATCTTACAAATATAAAATATTCATATGAAGTATTTCAAATAAAATACTAAATAAATTTCGAAAAAAGTATTTACCTAAAATGTAAAATGAAAATAGGTATTTTGCATATGTATTTAAAATACATACATTTCAAATAATTCGCATCTCTGCTTTTATACTGGTATTAGTATGTCGTCCACGTAATCGAAATTGCTAATTCTGTAACTTTCAGTTGTGTTTTTGCGTTGGATTTTGGTGGATCTACATCTTACTTACACAAATAACATCACATGTTTTCGCTTTTTCATGGTTATGCAGGGATGTATAACCTCGACGCGATAGTCGTACCGCATGGGTAAAACATCTACGCCATCCAGCGAGACTATTTTTTACTAACGCAAAAAAAGAAAAAATTTAAAAGTTTTTATAACCAGAATCCACTGAAATTCCAAAAAAATACTATATACTGGATACCAATTTTGGAGCGTGACTAACAAAAATATTGTGACTAACTAAAAAATTACTAACTAAGCTAGATAAATACATTAACAAATATACAAAAATAATGTTTAATTTTGATTAGGCACAGACTCCAAAATTGGTTACGAATATAAATGTGTAATTCTTTTTTGATTTTTAGTGGTTTTTGATTATGATAAGTTAATAAACTTACCACCGGGTCTCCACACATGCTTCGTTTTACGGAATATGACTCGACCGCGATAGTACCATGTCTCAAGGAAAACAATCTTAAAGTTTATTGGAAATATCAACCTTTTAGTTGAAAATATTCTCTTCATTTCCTGGGAACCATCGTCATTTTCCTTTTTTATTACTACACTTGGTTCTTTGAAATAAAAACTTGTAGGTATTTTATTTAAAACAACTTTATTGCATAAAAAAATAAATACATTTAAAATTTATTTTTTCAACTTTGTTGATTTTTGTGATGTCTTAGGCTTTGAGTATCTTCGCGTGGAAATCAAAATGCTCTCCGATAAACGAGGAAATGTAATAATAGGAGTGGTCGTAACCTTCGCGCAAGTTCAGTATAACTGGCACGCCAACTGAACGGCAGGCTTCCACCAAGTTCTCGGGGAGCAGTTGCTTTTCAATGTAGAACTTATCAGCGGCTCCCTGAAATAATCGAAATTAACAGTTATTATAATTAATTATTTTGATCTTCATTCATTGTTCTCGTTGATACTTTAAACTAGCACATACAGCATGCTGAAAGTTCTCATCGATTAATTTTTCAATTATTTCAACGATGTTTTAGAAATGTTTGGGAGTATGGGTTAGCACATAGTACTCAATGTCGTAACTACACGTGAAAGCGCGTGCTAAATTTATGGAATGAGGCCCCCTCATCAATGCAAATCCGGCGCCACTTTATTTTAGGTCACTATAAAATATTTTTGTTAACAAAAACAAAACCTAGTATCCCTTCAACCCAAAGGCGCCTGGCATTTTGCCGTCATACCACCTTATAGTTACACCCCAGTGACCTTATTCTTTAAGTCACACGTTATTTTGATAGTGCGTAACACACCCCGCTGCGTTTAAGACAATAGAAATTAGCATAAAGAATACCATTCCACGCTAATTTCAGAAACATAACGTAAGCTTCGTTATGAGTTTACACTGTCATAGGGATTTAGGCCCTTGATTGTAGTTCGTGTAGCCTGTAGTACACCACAACTCCCAAAATATTTTTTCGGTCATATTAATGAATAATAGAAATAATTAGCACATCTGTTTCATAAGATAGTTTATTACACAATCCAAGTATGACGCCAGTACGAAAAAAAAATAATTTTCAGAGAGATCAAAAAAATAATCCTGCTCGGAATAATACTAGGTAAACAGCCTTAAAAATGTTGTAGTTATGAACTTGTACCTCTGTAAGTGTTAAAGTCCAATGTTATGTAACAATATAAAAACTGCGTAGACAAGGTCAACTTGAGGTTGCGAACAATAAGAGGTTATATTAGGCTATTATTTCCTTTCCGTCACTATCTACCAAAAACAGCAGTGCTCAACCTCTGTTTTATACTGACCAAAAAGGTGTCTTAGTTGCGTTGCCACGGGCCGCAACGTATATTCATTCATTGACCTAATTTTAAATTTAACGCTGTTTTTGTCTTTATAAAAAGAATTCAAAATTGAGTCAATAATTTATTTCTTTAGGATTAGCATATAATAAAGGATTAGTACATAACTCATGGTCTTGAGATTTTTCTTTTTATTTTATTCCCATTTTAAAGTAATTTGGACCACCTGCCAAAGCTCAATGGGTCGCTCTCGAATACTCGAGAGCGTCCCAAGAACAGCTATACAGACAGCTGTATACGTCCCAAGAACAGTCTTGGGACATCTACTTACGTAATTCTTACCTGGTCAATAAGAAGAGTAAGAGGAGGGCCTTCATATTTCTTGACCAATTCTGTAGCATCCCACTCCACCCACTTAGCTTTGTCTTCTCCCAAATAACCATTAAAGGCTTTTACGCCCCATGGACAGGCTGTGGGATTGCAAATAGGAGCAAAAGCACTGACTGATTTGTACTGTCCGGGGTTTCTAAGAGTAGATACCAAAGCGCCATGACCTCCCATACTGAAAATTAAAGGAATGTAATAGGTATTTAAATTGAAACATTATTTACAAACCATTATATAAAAATAGCTTACCTATGTCCCATAATACCAATTCTATCAGGGTCTACTACATTGCTGAATGCCTTCAATATTAGATCATATAATTCGGTGTTTAAGTAGCTTCCCATTCTGTAATTCTTGGACCACGGTTCCTTGGCGGCGTCTAAGTAGAACCCAGCAGACACTCCAAAGTCCCATGACTCATCATCTCCATCAATCTTAACACCCCGAGGGGAAGTATCAGGACCCACGACAATTATACCGTGTTCTGCGGCATATCTGAAGAAATATAAAAATTAAATATTTTCGTACAAGAATTAACAAGACTAAATTATAGTGGATTATCGCTTCTATACTTTTTTCGGAATTCCCGATGACTTTACTATATGGGTATTGCGCCTTTTTTCTGTTTCTTAACTTTTACCTCTTCAACCGAAATTCTAAAGCTTATACATAACTTTTGATTGTTATTCTGGATTTAAATCATTCTTTCTGCGTTAGAATGTTTATGACGTAAATATTTGATAAACTAAAAATCAATCGTGAATCGGGTAAATACCCCATTGTGCCGGTAACGTTCTGCCTATTCCTTCGAGGATATAAATCGCGATTGTGTGCAGTGTGAACATGATCTCCAGGTCTTCTTTTTAGGGTGACGTGCGTCCAAGTATGGCGAATGTACCGCAAAATAAATTCGATAAGTCCAACAAATGGATCTTGAATAATTTTCCCAAGCCTGTCTCATGCTGGGGCTATGGCTTGTGTTTATTCGATTATTGTATTTATTGTATTGTAACCAATTACTGCCAAAAGCGGCTAGTGGTTAATGGGGCCCTCACACCATGGCGCCGCTGTAACTTAACACTGCTTTAAAATAATTCAGCGTTCAGCACAACTTAAGAAGCAGAGTTCTACTTATTTTTAAACCATATCAACTCTACCTTTAGGTAGAGTTGATATGGTTTAAACAATAGCAGCATAGCAGCATAGCAACTTATCTTACTATCTTAAATGAACAAATCATTAGGTTATCTACAAGAAAAAAAATGGTAAAATAATACCTATTATCAAAAACACCACGGATAAAATTACCGATAAGAACAATTATTATGTGTTATGGTTTTGATATCTCTTTAATAATGTCATTATATAATCATTTATGTAAATCGCTTTTTTATAACATTAATTACATTTATTCAGCTCCATTCACCTTTCGAAGGACCATTTTGGTTACAACTATGTTATTAACTAACTAACTTATATTGACGTATATTCTGCTTATAACACTTTCGCTTTTATCAGCCGCGTACGGCATTGTTAGATTGTTAAAGGCCGTCATATATCTACTATCTTCGCTAAAACGAAGACAGATAGAAGATCTTCCGCGTACAACGCTAGATAACTGAGAGGCGATTACATGCTCACGGTAAACTAGTTTCATTTAGTATTTAAACAGTCCCATCTTCGATTTTGTTATCGTTACACTTGTTTCAGAAGAAATAAACACTGGAGCGTAATAAATTAAAACGCAAACGACAGTGGGTCGACCCTATCTGGAATAACACAAGTTGGGTAAGAGCATTAATTCACAAAGTGATCCAGGTGGACCCCCAGATGTCCACGGGAGATTTGACGGGGGGTTACGTTGGCGTGACTAAAAAATGGGGGTTAGCAAAAAAAACGTTGAGGAATCTCTGGGTTAGAGAGAAGACGCGACAATTAATACCGGAATTACAAGACAACAATAAATCATTGCATGCGAAATGTTTTCATAATAATGTTAAATCAAATTGATCAACCTCTGCAAGTTGCAATTTGTCGTCGAGGGCAGTCCGCGTACAGCGCTTTACGCGGCTTTACAATACTGAACACAAGCGTTAGCATGCGCATGATAGAAACGCACTTGTCCTTTCATGCCTGTATGTCACGAATGCTGAATGGATGCATAAGCATGTCCGTACAAAACTAGTGTTATCTATAGACAAAAGCTGAATCGAGCTGAATCAAGTGTAGCTAGTCCCTAAATGTGACTATTGGCTCTGTCTACATTCAAATGCATTCTTAAAATACAATTTATTCGAGGGTAAGGAGTACTAGTCTAATATTGGAATAATGAGACGAAGACAACAAAACTACGTCTTTATAAGTATCATACATAAATTAGACGAATATTCTGGTTTCGAGTGGGTGCTTTTCAGCTGTAGAGATTGGCCTAAAAAAGGTTACTGTGTATCAAAAACGACGAATGCATAGCACTCGCGCAGCTCGCATGCACTCACTGTAACAGATCTATTCGCGCGCCGCTCACAAGCTTTTCACACTCGTGCATGCGTCAGATTATGAAACGCCATTAATTACTTTATCTTGAATATGTTTTAAATCTTGAAAAGAATTTATTTTCTGATTAAAAATAGTACAAAATGTTATACTGTTACCTTCTAAGTTAATTATTTTCTTAATTGGGTACAGACCATAACTAACATATTAATTATACTTGGTTGGCAAAAAAAACAGCTTGACCTTGAGATTTTGATTATTTTTTTTTTAAATTAGATGACATTAAATTGGGTTAGCTAACATTGAAATAATTGCAGCGCTGTATTTTTTACAACTGGGTCAGATTTTGTATTTTTTCTCTTAAATGCAACATATCTAAATACTTAATTCCCATTCCATCAGATCCAAAACTTATTTATGTTTGAAAAATCCTTTTTGTGCTACATTTTGGATGACACCTACATTTTTGATAAATGTTTCAAAAAAATGTTGAATACCCAATGCCATAATATTCAGACTTAATATGTTGCTACTAGCAGTAGTATGACATATCAGTGATATCTTTCAGTTCTATTCATATAGAACATACCTTTGGAAACCTGATTTTGTAATGAAATTTTGTTCAGTGCAGGTAAGCCCTGAGAGGTAGAAAATCACTGGCAGCTTCACGTCACCACCTTCAGCCTGTGGTGGCAGGTAGAGGGAAAAATTCATCTTGCATTTAAGCTCAGAAGACTCATGTGAATACACTCTTTGTTGACCCCCAAAGATCTTGTTTGATGATACTTGCTCCAAATTCTCCATTTTTGTTTTCTATGGACAATTTCAAAAATTGAAATATCAATTGATAGTTGATTATTATAACTGATGTAAATTAATTATTTTCTGTTGATATCATTGAAGTTAACAAAAATATTATGTAAGTGATTAAGTAAAATGCAAATATAATGCTAACACCAATGATATTCAAAAAACATAAATACAGCCAAAGGCATAAATAAACCAGCATTTAATTCAAGGGGGACAAATCTCAAATTTTGATTTAAGGTTGAATAGGGAGGGGAGCAATGTGCAGTAGATAATTTGAATAATTTAACACAAACATATGTACAGTCCAGCTACAAAAGTAACTGAACAAAAAAAAAATTCAAATCGCCAGTCATGTTTTTCTTTTTTCAAATAAAAAGTGAATATTTCAATTAAAGTATAAGTATATTATAGCGGCGATAGCCTAGTTGGGTGTAGAACGGACTGCCGAGACGAATGTCCGCAGGTTCAAATCCCAAGGGCACACACCTCTGAGTTTTCTAAAAAATCATGTGTGTATTCTTTGTGAATTTATTGTTCGCTTTAACGGTGAAGGAAAACATCGTGAGGAAACCTGCACATCCGAGAAGTTCTCTATAGGAATTTTGAAGGTGTGTGAAGTCTACCAATCCGCACTAGGCCAGCGTGGTGGACTAAGGCCTAATCCATCTCAGTAGTAGAGGAGGCCCGTGCTCAGCAGTGGGCAAGTATATAATACAGGGCTGATATTATTATTATTATATGTAGAAGCATTTTAAGTTTGTTTAGCTACTTTTATGGCTGACTGTACTTCTGTTGAATTTAGAGAGAGAGGGCAACTGATTAGAGGTTTATGCATAGGTATATGTACATGTCCCCATTGGGGTCAGTCTCTTCAGATCATGCCTGATAAAGGCTAATCTATAGTTCTAAGTTATCCTTTAATATTATCAAAATTTAAAGAGGATAAACTAAACTTTGTATACATGCATAAAAGACAGCAGTAAAATAAAAATCAGAAATGTAAGTATATGGTACCTTAGAGATGTAGGTGCCACACTACTTTCCCAAACATTAATATGTAATTAGAATTGTTTAACATGCCATATGGTTAGCAGTTATTGGACTAAGATGAAATTTAAACTGTTGAGTTTTATTGATCACAAAGGTACCAATTCTACTCAGTAGGGAGGTTGAACATTGCCTATGTCAAGGAATATACCTTAAAGGATTATGAGTTTAACACAACCCGTAAACTTTTAGATTAGAAATTTGTAATTTAACATTAAAATTGTAAGTAAGTTAAAACACCTGTTTTCACTGTCCTTACTGTGATTACAAATAACAAAGTTTGATCTTCATGCACTCAAGTGACCAAAATACAAGTTCAAATTTAGAATCTTATAACCTGGATTTGAGGTAAAAAAAGATTTCTATCAGTAAAATTATGCTCTCTGTTTATAAAATTACCACTCTCAAGTTTCACCAGAGTACATTCCTTAGAAAACTAAACCAAAAAAGTTTTCTCCAAAATGTATAACGAGTTTCACACTTGGAAACCAATTTAAGTTTATCTTTTGACCACCAAAATTCGGGTACAAAATATTATATCATAACCAAATTTTATCAATTAGGGCCAAAATAGCGAAATAAGTTCTTTTAACTAGGAAATAAAATCAATCATTTTCCGACAAAAACTAAATATGACTTCATAGTTAACAATACTATGATAGAGATAATGCACAAGTTGGGTATCATACATGTAAATAGACAAAATCACAAAATTTTAATAAAAAATACATTTTGATAAACAATACAAAATTAATTAATTTTACCTTTTTAAAATTAATTATGTACTGAGAAAAATCCCGCAGAACACCTTTAAACTGCGTGCCCAACTTCGCCCCAGTTAGTAGACACCAGAGACCAATAAACTAGAGTAGACACCACTCACCATAGACTACTACAGAATCAAGAATATAGACACAAATTGCGTTGTTGAGACTTCGATAAAACGTTTTTGCATTTGGTGATATCACCGTAGGTTATCACTATCTTCCGGTAATCGGAATTTCAGAACGTGATTCGAACGTAGATAGATAAATTAGGTAACAAATGTTCTTTGGTAATTGGTACCACAGACTACTATGGATACTACGCAGTACGCTGGTCGGTACTCAGTTCTGAGTACTCAGTTTCAGGTACCTACTACCTACATACTCTTTCCATATCTATACTTACTATTATATAAAGCTGAAGAGTTTGTTTATTTGAACGCGCTATCTCAGGAACTACCGGTTCAAACTGAAAAATTCTTTTTGTGTTGGATAGCCCTTTGTTCGTGGAGTGCTATAGGCTATATATCATCACGCTATGACCAGTAGGAGTAGAGCAGTAATGGCTTATCTCAGGAACTACTGGTTCGAACTGAAAAAATCTTTTTGTGTTGGATAGCTCTTTCTTCGTGGAGTGCTATAGGCTATATATCATCACGTTATGACCAATAGGAGCGGAGCAGTAATGGCTAATCTCAGGAACTATCGGTTCGAACTGAAAAATTATTTTTGTCTTGGATAGCTCTTTGTTCTTGGAGTGCTATAGGCTATATATCATCACGCTATGACCAATAGGAGCGGAGCAGTAATGAAACATGTAAAAACGGGGGAATTTATTAGTTTTGAGAGCTTCTGCGCTGCGTAAACGGTTAAAGTTATGAAACAATGAGGTAGGACGGGATTGTTCCTCTTAAGAAATTCTACAATAATATATTATAAAACAAAGTCCCCCGCTGCATCCGTTTGCCTGAACGTGTTAAACTCAAAAACTACCCAACGTATTAAGATGAAATATGGTATGGAGACAGTTCGAGACCCTGGGAAGAACATAGACTCCCGGGAAAATATATAGCGTGATTTTTATAACGGAATACTTTAGCCCGAAAAACTTTATAACGCGGGCGGAGCCGCGGGCAAAAGCTAGTATATTATAATTCTCTTTGAGGTACTCAATCTCAAAGTACAAAGTACTCAATAGTTTACAGAGACAAATTGCTTGTCATTGTTACTCCTACTTAATTCATTCTACGAGACAGGCAGTGCCTAGTTTAGTTTATTGGTCTCAGGTGCCTAGTGTAGAATTTTTTGCTAAAACTGATTGTGTAATTATTTTGTTTTGGAAATAAATTATTATTATTATTGTTTCGAGCTCAAGTATTCCCGAGGCCAAAAAAACAAACCAGATTTGATGTGCCAACTGTCAAACGGGATTTACGCCGTCGGCCGGCGCCTGCTCCTCAGTGTTGCTAACTTTATTTATTAGAGGATCGTACCATCCTTGTTTATGGGGTGATTGGGGATGTCTAAGATTTGAATAGGGACGATTATAAATATGAATAGCGACATCTAAAAACTGTCATAGAAAATTATGAAACTGGGAATAAATTCTGTGGTCATAAAACATGTGTTCCTGTCATTGATATAATTCAAAAACACATATTTTAAAGTCATATTTATTACTTATATATACTTAGTTGATTTATTTAAATTATAAATAAATTAATAATAAAAGAGGGCCCGTCGCGTCGGTGACTTCGCTCACGTGGATTTTGATCATGTAGCAAACCCCTATTTACGTCTTTGCGTTTTCATTCATACCGTATATTCTTTTTCAAGATCCTTTCTATCTTTGAACCAAAATTTATCATAATTGTCTAGGTAATTTAGGTGTTTTTTATGATTAAACAAATATAATTTTTAAATTACAAATGGTTGCAACTTGTGTTTTTACATATGGGTGGCAGAGAGACTAATATGACGAGCAGGATGCGAGGAATGGTCTGGTCCGGGTCTTCGAATGAATAACACGAAGTGCCAAGAGGTGTTGTTTATTAGGCGATCCACAATACAAGAGGGCTCAAATGACTGTTGCACCCTATTTTATAAACAATTTCAATGCAGTGTTGCCAACAAGAAAATATTAAATAAACAATTGCAATTGAGAGTTACCAACATAATAATTCTTAATATAATTAATTCACTACATTGTTAGATATATTTATAATTAGACATAAACCTCATTGGTGTCATACTTATGCTAAATTAATAATAATAATATTTTATATAATAATAGGGAAATTACAAGATATATATTTACACCTCATCCGAAACATACGGGTTATTGAGTAAAACTTATTACATTCGGCCATCCTGCAGCTGCCGTGGCCCACGGCGATCAATCGGATTGTCTCCCATTTTTGGGAGCTGAAACAAAAAATATTTTACGCGGTTTTGTGTTAAAAAAAAAAAAAAATATATTCTTTTCTTATAGTGTTGTGTTTTACATATTTTAATTAATTGATTGATTATATTTGTACGTAATGTAATAATGCGACATAATGTTATAAGATGCATTAGTTTAATTTTGGTAATTAAGATAACAATTATAATTCACAGTTAGAAATTAACAGACGTAGGCTCACATAGTTAAGTAGATTAGATATTCACATAGATCCAGACTACAGTATCACATAGCTTTGTAGACTGGATATTCACATAGATCTAGATTACAGTATTACAAAGCTTTATAGACTCGATATTCACATAGATCTAGATTACAGTATCACATAGCTTTGTAGCCTAGATATCCACATAGATCTAGATTACAGTATTACAAAGCTTTATAGACTCGATATTCACATAGATCTAGACTACAGTATCACATAGCTTTGTAGCCTAGATATTCACATAGATCTAGATTACAGTATTACAAAGCTTTATAGACTCGATATTCACATAGATCTAGATTACAGTATTACAAAGCTTTATAGACTCGATATTCACATAGATCTAGACTACAGTATCACATAGCTTTGTAGCCTAGATATTCACATAGATCTAGACTACAGTATCACATAGCTTTATAGCCTAGATATTCACATAGATCTAGACTACAGTACCACATAGCTTTGTAGCCTAGATATTCACATAGATCTAGACTACAGTATCACATAGCTTAGTGGCTAGATATTGTATAATAATAATAATATCTTTATTTATTATAGTATAGATTCAATGTTAAATATTATTTCAGTTTACAACAATGTTTATATGGTAATATTATAATATATGTATGGATTAAGTCTTGTGACATACAGTAGAAGTTTAATAAAGACGTACCCATTACTAGATTTATTTAAATTATTAGAAATTAGGGTGCATCATTATTCTTTTAATGACCACCTTAGAATAAGTGGATGGGTAACAACTAATTACATAAGAATATTTAATTATTTTCTATTTTGAGTTTCGTAGTGGAATACAATGTCATGTAGCCATCAAAACATTAACTTTCTAATAAATCGATAAGATCGTCTCTGTCTACCTCCCGATCGGATTCTGATGAACTATCCGAAACGGTAGGTTTGTAGGGCCGAAGGGAGTCACTAGGCACAAGAGCACTGAATTTTCTATATCCTTTCACTCCTTTTATACTATTTATTGTATATCGATCTATGCTACAGTCAGCATGAGTAATTTTATAGGGTCCTGTGAATAGACTTCCTAATTTTTTGGTTATTCCCGTGGTGGTCTTGTCCCTAGAAATGCCTCCTTTCCATAGAACTAATTCTCCTATTTGGTATTTCCTACAACTTTTATGGCGTCGGTCATATCGACTTTTCATGACCGTCATATTTTTATCTATATGTAACTTAGCAGCCTTTCTACGTTCTTCTAATTGTGCCCTTGAAGTCGAATCACTATTTAATGTGGTTGAATATGCAGGAGAAGAGAATTTTTGTGAGAGAACATCAAATTGAATGGAGCTACACCTGTGACTGCATGTGTGGTATTGTTTATTCCCCAAATGACATCTACTAACTTATCATCCCAGGTACATTCGCTCTCCGCTGTGGTATTAAGGCCATTTATTATCGTACGGTTTACTCTTTCTACTTGGCCATTTGACCGCGGACATGCGATTGCATTCAAGACGTGCTTAAATTGTTTTTGTAAAGCAAATTCCTTAAAATATCTGCTAGTAAAAGCAACGCCACGGTCAGTAATTATTCGGTGTGGATTACCAAAAGTAGAAATGATTTCATGCAGATGTTTTATCGTTTCAACTGAACTTACCCCTCGAACCGCCCTTGCGAACACAAATTTGGTAAAGGAATCTATAACAACTAATATATAGCAATTCCCTTTCCTTGTTTTTAAAAAGGACCTAAATGATCAACATGTATTGTGTGCATAGGAATATCTACTTTAGGGATCGGATGTAGTTCTCCCTCAGTTTTGCCGTAGTTACCCTTGGCATATGCGCAGGTTAAACAAGCTTTTATATACTTTCGGATAAACCTGGTCATCCCAGCAAACCAAAATTGTGATTTTATAACCTTTTCACATTTATCAAAACCAATATGTCCTACTTGGTCATGATATTTCTGAAGCAAACCCCATTTCGATAGTTTTGGAATAACAAATCTACTACCATGTAAAGTTTTACGAAACAAGCAATCATCAATTAATTCATAATTATTGACAATATCTGGATTACTTGTTCCTTCTTTCAGTTGATTAATTATGGCCTGCACGTTTTTATCTTGTATTTGTAACGTTAGGCGCCAATCTACGTCATCAATTTGTAAAACTGGTATTGTATCTACTGGGTTACGGCTAAGAGCATCCACGTGTTGCATGCGGGCACTAGGACGATATTCTATTTCTATGTCAAAATCTTGGATAGTAAGCCACCATCGAGCGATACGCGGTATCAAATCTTTTTTACTCAAAGTTGTTCTTAACGCGGCACAATCTGTAACTACCTTAATTGGGATACCCATAATGTATATTCTAAATCGTTTCAAGGATTCAACTACTGCCAAAGTTTCCAGTTCAAAACTATGATAATGTTGTTCCTCTTGGCTTGTTACACGACTAAAGTAAGCAACGGGCCTTAAAAGGCCATCTGTCTGGTATTGCAATAGGATTCCGCCTAGGCCTAGCTTACTAGCGTCGGTGTGTACTTCTGTCGTAGCATGTGGGTCATAAATGGCCAACACGGGACGTGTTGTTAAGATAGCTTTGATGGTTGTGAATGCATGTTCCTGGTCGTGTCCCCAAACCCATTCTGTGTTATTTTTGGTAAGATATGTAAGGGGTCTAGCTATTTCAGCGAATCCCCTTACAAATTTACGAAAATATGAAGCTAAACCTATAAATTGTCGAATCTGGTGTACATTTTGTGGTCGCTTGAATTCCGAAACAGCATTTATTTTAGTCAGACCAGGCCTAATACTACCTGCAGTGACTTCATGGCCCAAATAACTCACGCTTGTCTTTAAAAATGAGCATTTCTTTAGATTCAGTTTTAGATTTGCTTTTGTCAAAAGATTTAAAACTTCTTCTAATAGATCTATTCCTTCCTCAATACTTGTAGATGGAATTGTCAAATCATCTAGATAAATAGCTATTTTACTTTCTAGTGAACCAAGAGCCCTACGAATCAAACGCGAGAATACAGCAGGAGCATTAGCTAAACCAAAAGGCATTTTCAGGAATTCATATTGGCCTCTCGGAGTAACAAAAGCAGTCTTTGAAATTGATTCGTCCGAAATTTTAACCTGATAATAACTCTGCGTTAAGTCTAGGGTTGTAAATATTGTTTTTCCTGAAAGCCGGTTTATTTGGTCATCGATGTGTGGAAGAGGATAGCGATCCTTTACTGTGCGAGCATTTAATGCTCGATAATCTACACAAAGTCTGTAGTCGCCCGCTTTTTCCTAACCAAGATGACTGGACTAGCATACTGTGATATTGACTCCTGGACTATACCCGCGGAAATAAGTTCGTCAACTTTATTTTGAACGATCTCATTTTCTTTATACGATAAACGATATGGCTTGCAATAAACTGGATTTGGGGTTGTGGTTTCAATATGCATCTCTATCAGATCACTAGTACCGAGATCACTACTACACTCGGCAAATGTTTTACTATATTTATTTAACAAGTCATGTAAACGTGACTTATTATACTTATCTATTTCACCAACATCGATATCATAAAGATTTAAATGCATTTTCGGGTTCTCTGTGGGTATATCGAAATATGGTTCGCCAGAAATTGTCAGTACGTCGTCGTAACAGTAAACATCGGCGCGAGTGACTAACTTATCAGATTGCCATTGTATAATTGTGTTACCAATATTTATAATACGTAACTGATATGGTTTTTGTGTTAAAATAGTTTGTGGTATATGGTATGATTTTTTTCCCAACATGAATAAAACTGGTCTAGTAACTAGGAGAATATTAGTATTCATATTGTGATTGGTGTAAACGTTTATATCACAGCTACAGCCTGGAAACAGCTCAACGTCATTGCACGTAAATAGCGAAACTTTTGAAATAAAATCACTACTATTTAGTGAGATCCCTGATAAGTGTTGTGTAGTGTCGGTTGTAAACAAAGTTACTGTTCGAGACGTCACCACAAGACTAATGTTTGGATGGCTAAGCACAGGTTGTCCAATAATGAGATCTATATTACTAAGATTAGCATCGGTAATTTCAGCACAAGTTGTAATGTACACGTCATCTATATGAAGGTTAAACTGTACTTTTCCTAATGACGGTATATGCAAACCACCGAAGCCTCGCATTACAATATTTGATGGTAAGTAATTTAATTTCAATTTCTGTTTAATATTTGAGGTTATTATATTTACTCTACTACCTGTATCAATATAAGCCAATGCTGTATGATTATTGATAGATATCGTTTTCGTATACAATTGAGATAAAGGTTTGTAAGAGGTAAAATATACATTACACACCTGCATTGGCCGCTGAGGTGCCTGTATTCCTTGCTGCTGAGTCGTGGTGTATTGTGCTGTCCTAGGGACGGTCTGAGATGTCCCGGCAGCATACCAGCAAGACGTGGCAGAGTGGCCCAGCCGTTGACAAATTTGGCAGCGCACGGATTTGCAGTCCCGAATTTCATGTCCAGTCTTACGGCAGTTGTAGCAAATCTTGGGGGCGATGTTGGTTGCCGTTCCTCGTTGCCAGGTCGATTTAGAATCGGATGATTTCGCTTCTAACTTTTATAATTTTCAAGAGATGATAAAACCATAGTAAAGTTCTTCTGCTGTATCACAACTATATGCTTTTGCGTTTGCTTGTAACTCCACGGGCAATCCTCGGATTACGCAGGGATATAGCTGTTGCTCCTTCCAAACTACATTTCTTAAGCAAAGAAATCTTATCATGGAAATATTTGGTCATAGTTTCGTCATTGCTTTTTTTTTCGTGCCAACATCTCTTCGAGACGGTCAACAAAATCAGTGGAGCGGGGAAAAGCTTTTGTTAATCTGTCTTTCCAGATGGCCCAAGAAGCGCCGTAATCATCTAGATCGTCATACCATTCTCGGGCTGCTCCCCGAAGACGAATTTGCATGGCGAAGATTTTATCGCGCTCTTCCCACTCATATAAATCTCCTAATTGATCGATTTTGTGTAACCAACCTTGTACATTAGT
Organism: Manduca sexta; assembly: GCF_014839805.1. Classification (NCBI taxonomy): domain Eukaryota; kingdom Metazoa; phylum Arthropoda; class Insecta; order Lepidoptera; family Sphingidae; genus Manduca; species Manduca sexta. The sequence goes on along the minus strand of NC_051142.1, from coordinate 7,264,313 downwards.
TGTCTTCTGTCCCGGATCAAATTTTGGGATGATTTCAGCATCAAGATGGGTAACTCTCCTCTTTCTTGATGAACGTGGCAGCAGTCCTTCATTGGGTGGTATTGCAAAAGAAGAAAAAAATTGCTATCGTTTTCTTCTTCACTAGTTGCTTCAGTAGAAGTGTTGCTGAGTTTCCTCTTACGCAGTCCTGTGTAATACGGCGGCATTTTCTGATCCCACTTCTGAAATATGACGAGCAGGATGCGAGGAATGGTCTGGTCCGGTCTTCGAATGAATAACACGAAGTGCCAAGAGGTGTTGTTTATTAGGCGATCCACAATACAAGAGGGCTCAAATGACTGTTGCACCCTATTTTATAAACAATTTCAATGCAGTGTTGCCAACAAGAAAATATTAAATAAACAATTGCAATTGAGAGTTACCAACATAATAATTCTTAATATAATTAATTCACTACATTGTTAGATATATTTATAATTAGACATAAACCTCATTGGTGTCATACTTATGCTAAATTAATAATAATAATATTTTATATAATAATAGGGGAAATTACAAGATATATATTTACACCTCATCCGAAACATACGGGTTATTGAGTAAAACTTATTACACTAATTTAGGTGTGAGGTAACAGACAGACACACAGTTACTTTCACAATTTAATATAACAGTAGGGATTTATATTTTGTAGGTATGCCAATAAAAGTTTAATAATTAAAATATATTTTGTTAAGTTGCCCGATATATATTTTTATTATTGCATGAATGCCAACCCTGGCGAGTTTCCCTGCCCCATTCTCATTGCTATTCACCCCAAATTCAAGATGAATAGGGATATCGCTTATTTATGCTTTTTTTTCTTAAATCTCAATGGCAATTTAAGATTTATATATTTCATAATAAAGATGCACTCAAGACTTATTCATTTGTATCCTGAATTGATTTAGTATCTTAAGAGTATCTTAACTACCATAAAACTAATAATGAAGTTGGCTTTTGTCCCTAATCATCTGATTTTATGGTAATAACTCTCCAGAATCTAATTGTTATCCACAACACTATCAAATGGTGGATTTTTTTATCATATTTCATCCCATGACCCCCATGAGCATTTTTTGCTATTCCTCATAGATACCATCCCTGCCATCAACATCTTTCATTAAACTTCGTAAGGAGCAAAATTTATTCCAATTGAATATTGATATTTCCCTTTTTGGGCACCCTTTACAATAAGTATCCTTTATACATAACATATTTATTTACTGCTATGCATCAGAAGCAGATAATATAAAACTATTTTTATTATCCATTGCTTTACCTCTCCCCAATTTCAAACCATGTTTTATTTTTTTGTAAATTATTTTTGCAAACCTAATTTTTATTAAACAACTACAATGACTAATGTAATAAATGCATGCAGATTGCTTTATATATGGAACACCATAGTTATGCAATGCAATCTGCATCAAAATATGTACCCAAGGACTACCAAAATTGAATTAACCTCCATTACATTATCAATTCTATTAACAACCATTATATTAACCACTTATTTCAGCTAAACTTAAAATAATAAGCATATTCTTACATTTTATCCAAATAATCACACATTATATTTGAACTAATTATCTAATAGCCTCTTTCTATTTGTTTTCCATGCGAGGTATGTGTTCCAAAACAAAGCAACAGTCTGCACAAGCAGAACTTGATACTGTAGTGGTACAAAGTAAAAGTTAACAAGTTGCACCCATGGCCAAATATAATAGTTTGTCTGTAATACATCAAAATAGTTTGCCTGAACATCACTTTTTACTTTATCCCAAGTTTTACCCTGCATAGTGCCAGCACAAACCAAGATCATACCAAGAAATGATGGAGCAAATAGTAACTGATCCACCAATACTTTTTTTACAGCTACAATTTTCCCTTGAGAACCTACGTGACGATTTAAAACTCCATACCACATACGTAATGCAGGCCCCTGCAAATAAAAAGTGATAAACAATAATCAATTTTATGCATATAACATATCAAAGTAAAGTTAGCAACTTACACCAATAAAGAAACCAATTGAGGCAAACTTTAATGATCTCTTGTAATCCACGTGTTTAAAGGAGTTATCCTCAAACAAAGTTTGAGATGTAATATCTCCTGCTCCCATTAATGTTCCGGCTTGAATTGCCTGTATTAAATATGGTCTACGATTTAAAGCTTTTTGATACAAACTAAAAATCCCGCGTGCCTTCATTATTATCAAATAAAACACTTATAACTCTATTGCTTCTAAATTATCTAATAGCTCACCGAATTTAACGGAAATCCGAGTTTCAAAATGTCATAACATTTATCCGTCATCAGTCAAATTGACAAAACAAGACAACCCGAATTACGGATAACAAGTATATATTTTATTAAAATAAGAAATATATATTATCTCCCCAAAATTTATCGTAGAGTCCACGAAAAATACTATTATGTAAAAAAAATATTTTATATTAATTTATTATGAAATTATGTATAGCTGTATGTTTCCAACGAAATAGGTATGGTAAAGAAAGACAACAATATTCGTCTTAGTATAATTTTGAAGGCAATGCTGAAAATGTCAACAATGTTCATATAGTGAATAGCGATGATAATTTTTTACATTCATCCATCCGTTCTTACTGTGGTTCTTCCTTATTTATTGTAGGTAATTTCATTAGAAATTGAAGAATATCGTTATTTTCGGAGATTGTCTTGCTATTAGTGAATTCCAATATCAAGTTGCAAGATGGATAAAAGAAAATTATCTACCGCAGGGGATAGTTTATACGAAATACTTCAAGTGCCCAAAACTGCAACGGCGGACGATGTGAAGAAAAGTTACAGAAAATTAGCATTAAAATATCATCCAGATAAAAACCTGAACAACCCGGAAGCGGCCGAAAAATTTAAGGAAGTTAATCGGGCTCACACTATACTCAGCGATGCGACGAAACGAAACATCTATGATAATTACGGCTCGCTTGGATTATACATCGCAGAACAATTTGGCGAAGAGAATGTCAACGCCTATTTCGTAGTAACGAGCACTTGGTGCAAAGCATTGTTTATAGTATGTGGTATTCTAACGGGTTGCTACTTTTGCTGTTGCCTGTGCTGCTGCTTCAATTGCTGCTGTGGAAAGTGCAAGCCCCGTCCACCGGAGGAGTCCGGTGACTACCACACGCTCGAGCGCGACGACTCGGACGGCGTGCAGCCGGTGACGGCACAGCCCGGCGGCGAGGGCCGGCCCAAAGGCGAGCAGGCGCCACCCATCGCGATGCCTGCGCCGCCTCCCGCGGGAGCCTCTGAAAACACGGGCTTGAACACAGGTGGGGTCAATTACGGAATTTCACATTAATGTTATAAGTGTCATTGTTCTTTATTATTAGTGTTTAACCCCATGTTTATGTGTAGTTGATAAAAAATATTTTCACATAAACTTTTTCCAATATGAGTCACTGATTTCACATTATCACATTCTATTGTAATGATTAAAATTAAGGTAGCTTTGGTAAAATGTTACATTTTATCAATTGCAGCCAGTTGATTATTAATGAAGTGATATATAATTATCACATAACATGTTTATCCTTACCCTTTGCTGTTATGTAAAACTTGGTCCTACAAAAGTATGATTTGAAACCGCATTTTAGGAAATATATAATTATTATTACTAGCTTTACATGATAAAAATGCTCTCAAATAGGTCATATTAAATTAATAGTATTTGACATGGTATTATTTTATCAATGGTTTCATTCTTTAATAAAAGTATAATAACCATCATTATAATATAAAACCATTACTTAAAAGATGTTATATCATATGTCTTACATTTATGTTTAAAATCATTTTGACTATATGTTATATAACACTTAAAACTTACACATTTATTATGTGTATCATTACTGGTGGAATCATGTTAATGTATTCATGCCTCCATTTTGTGTATCACTTAACTTAATGATATATTTGTTGCAGCTTAATTTCTCATTACTGGCTGGTATGTTCTTAATATTATTCATTTTTATTACTTTTTTCACTACATTATCCATCACATTGATATGTCCATGTCACAATCCTTTAGCTTTTATTTGATTGGTTCTATACATTTTTAAAAGATCATCATACTATTTTGTTGTTTTATCTTGAATTGTCTGCAATTTAAAGTATTTAAAGAATATAGATTTCTCATTGGCCTCATTGCATCATATTTAGAGTGTAAAACCAAGGTGTTTCCTAGGTTCCATTCCCAGATTGGGCAATCAAAGATAAAAGTTTCTTTAGCCAAGTTTATGGATTGGGATTTATAGTTAATCTTTCACAATATGAGATGGAATTATTATCCTTGGCAAACAACGTGGATACTAGTTGTGTTTTTATGTATCCTGCAAAGTCACATGAATGACTAACATTCATATTATATTTTTCATATTGTATGTCTCCTTTTAATTATCATGTGATAAAGGTTTCAAGATGTCAAGAATAATGTTGTTTCTTAGTCTTAATTGCTCAATAACTTTTATGCATTATTATTATGTTTATCAGAAACAATAAAATTATTGCCTTTAAATTCCCTCGCCTGAAGCCGTATGCAATATAATAATTACAAAAAGCTTGCTCTTGTACAGTAGCTATTTTTTTATGAATAAATATTTTATTGTTATTTAGGGAAACAGATGCAATTATGGTATTTCAGTTTTTTTGTCAATTGCTGTACTTACACAAGTGAAAAATTCAATTTGATGTATTCTCTATAATGGATGTAATACTACTTATACTCATCAAAATAGTTTAAAGGTCATGTGCCATTATATGCAGGCTATGAACTATGAATATAAATTAATGTGACCGATTTTTAAAATCCTAGAATTTTGAATGTCAGTTATGTTATTTTACTTTTAATAAAAATTAATTCCTATTTAAATTCAACAATGAAATGCATTACATATATCTGATGTTATGTTATTAGAGAACAAGTATATAATAGTGATAATTATTTAAGTCTCCTACAATGCCCAGTTTTCATCTAATATGTTATATGAAGTATGTTTTACAAGTTGGCTGTTTGTTGCCAAATAGTTAAAAAAACATCTTTCAAATTAAAAAAAAATGTCTATAAAACATAAACATCATTAATATTATTGTCCAAAATCAATTGTAAATCTTTTTTTCAAGGAAACATACATTATATGTATATCTAAATATCTTGAAAATGACAATGTTACCATGAATAACTGTATTGCCATTGTAATTGTAATTATTACTGAGCAAATGCTGTACTAAATTTGATTAACTGAAACATCTCATGACATAAACATGATAACTTCTTTTTAAAATGTACTGCTTATTCAGCACTTTATTTGTATTGCAACATTTAAGGGATTATATATATCATGTACATTCCAACTACATTAATAACGGTTTACTCTGATATAAATTTACCAAGCTTCAATCATTTACTTGTCTTACCAAAAGTCATTTCTTTAACTTTATTGTTTTATATTCATTATATCATTCAAAGGAGTAAATTCTGACTGAATTAACACTTTTAAAAAATAGTAATAGTGCATTATGTCATATAATAAGTTTGGTAGTTATATCACCACATTCGCTCTGTCACATTCTACAGAGTGGCTAAATTATGAGGCTATTGCATAGTCCATTCTCTAAGTTTATGACCTAGCGTTGTCGCGTCATGTTGATTTAATAAGTCAGAATTAGCTCCAATTAAATGCTTTAAATAAGTACATTCTTATGGGCCAACCCGCACTTCAAACATTAACAACATGCTTTTTTATCGCCCCTGGTATATAAAACTTGATTATATACTTATCTACAATTTACAGTAAACGCAATAGCAATTTTTTATTCTTACGGATTAAACATCTGTAATGAGCATGCGGTGTGGGTAGTTTTATTTGCGGGTGAATCTATTATGAATTCTTTTATTGGTCACCCCAGTGTGGGCGTACTGCGAATAAATTGTGGAACCATTTTTTAATTTAGTCAGATCACCGTTAAAGTACCCCCATTGAATAGGATGTGAAACAACTTATTAGACACAGGATACTACTATATACTTACTAGGATTTGCTGCGAAAGATGTACTTCATAAGATTTCGTGAGTGGTTTCATTTTCTTTATAGGTAGTTACTATGAATCAATGTAGGTAACTTTGTATTTAGTAATGGCAATATAGAATATGAAAAACAGATGCTAGTTTTCTTAAAAACTCAGATCGTGATCAATGTTATCACTTGTCAACTCGAGGTTATAAAAAATCGAAAGTATCATAAAGTACTAGAAATTAGGTCCAAACAAAAATATAAACTTTGTGAATTCCAAGCCTTGTGAAACATAATCAGTAAAATATCTGTTCGCATTGTTTTTAGAGCCTATGAAATAAAGTATGTGTACATCCACTTATTATTGCTTTATAAAAAAATGAATTCAAGGTCTAAAATTCAAAATGATTGCGAATATCTTTCAATCAGATCAATCTGATAAATTTAAAATCATATACTAAACTGTTATTTTCACCTGGAAAAATTGTCCAATGCTAAGGAAATTTAAGAATGTACGGAATCCGAAGCGCACTGAATTCAGAAACTCAATTCAACAGAAATTCGTTCCAGATGTATATGCCCGAACTCAAAGTATTACAGAAATTTTCAGGATTGCCCTATAAAATTATTTCATTTCAACCCAATGGCGGTTGCGGCTCTTTAAAATTTACAATTTAAGGAACGTCGCCTACAGTTAGGTACTAAAGTGGGACAGTAGGGGGCTGGGGTTTAATGAGTTTGAAGCACCCCTCAAAAGCATTCTATATTCACACTTCTCATCTTAATAATTGTTTAAGTATTCATTGTAGATGTATGTGGCATATCTATGATTTTAAAGTCCCGAATGAATCACGAAATCTGACTCCCCTTATCATAATAATTTGTTGAGTTTAATTTATGGTGACCTGATTAAATAATTGTTTTTGCCTTATGCTGACAACAGAGAAACTTAGAGAAATTACGAACAACAAGAATTGGCTGTGCATGCTAGATAAGATCCAGTTAAAAAATTAAAAACCAAAAGATTAAGTACCTACTAGCGATGTTTCATAGTGCGGGTTCTCCCTACAAAAAGGTTCTGGTAAAACTAACATCTAAAGAAAACAATTACAATGATGTCACTTATTAATTTGAAATAACACTGGATCATTTATTAAATGTATAAAAATATGATCCCATCGTCTCTAATACCTGTAATGACATTATTCATCTAACAGTATTTTATATTATTTTAAGGGTAGCGTTTAAGTTGGTTATAGACAGTTAGGACCTATTCATATCTTCTTATTAATTGTAAGCATATTTTCTTACTGGATTTCATAAGCAATTTTTTTTTTTTTTTTTGTAAAATGGGATGCTTATATTTTGTATAATGCAAATATTATTGTCTCCACATCTTAAATTTATTAGCGTAATTTATAATAATTGACCAAAATGAAACTTATGAGATAATATTAAAGTTGTAGTTTTTGTGGAAACATAATCTGTTCCATTACAATGCTAGGTAATTACTGGTAAGACAATATTTTCGATTTTAAATTAGTTGCACATTGTTTTAGCGTGTCTTGTTACAGAATACCTATAATTTTGCATGTAGTTTGATGGAATTACAATATAATTAAGAAAGGGTAACTCACTAAGGATATTCATGTAAATTTAAATATTCTTTAGCATCATTTGTAAAAGTTGTTATATGAATTCATAAGATTAAATATTATAAAATATTAGTATTAGATAGAAGTATCTTTAAAATAATATTTCAATTTGTTTAAAATAGGAGTAGCTCTTTCTGTGGTTTAGAAATATGAAGAGTATACTCCTAACGATTTCTTATGTGACTCCTACAAAACATTGTTATACACAAGAAAACTTATAAAAATAAAAACTTCAGTGATTACTGTAAGAAACCAATGCAATGTGTGAAAATATTTGTAGGTTCTTATATTGACACGAAATACACGTTCATATATTACATAAATTGTTCTTTGAATGTTAATCTGTATGTAGTAGATGTAATCAATAATTATATTATTACTTATGGCAAATATGTGCGGATCCAGGTTTTAGGGGGAAGGTATTTTTAAATATCGGAAAAGAATGTTACCTATGTTCTAGAAAAAAGCACTTGAGTTCAACTTTTCAATTATGTAGGCGATTGGATACAGTTCGGCAACTGCCCCGTGCCTGGATCTGCGCCAGCACAATGTAAAAGCGAGGCTAAACGTGATGCGGCTGTGGCGTGTGTGTATCTCGTATCTCTGTGCGAATCTGATTTTGAATGACTTACCACCATTTTCAGTAAACAATCCCAATCGCTTTTTTCGATCCACCGGAAAATGAACCTATCAGGTTTTCGTGACATGCTTTCAAATGACATTTTCATTGGTTTAGTCTTCGGATAGTTATTGAAAACGGCCGTAAATAAGCCATTAAATGCTTAATCGGCATTCAAACATACTAAGCTCACTGACGGAACAGATGCTAGATTGGTCGTGTAATAGCCCACCAAAAGCCATCATCGCGTTGTGTTTTTGAAAGGATGTGCGAAATTCTGGACTTAAATCATAAATTATAAAATTTTACTTACCAAATTTAATATATAACATAGAAACATTTGCTTTATTTAACACTTACATATATAGTTATTGCTAAATTTATAGAATGTATACATGAAAAAACAAACAGCGAGTTATCTAAAAAAGTCTGGTCCATGGATATAAATTTGCTATATAATGATTAAGTCATCACATCAGATCCAATTTTTTTGTAAGTATGGAAAAAAGATTGATGCTTACTAAGGCACTTGTCCCACCGCTAACGATGAAAGAGCAGCGAGTAGAGCTAGAAACTAATAACGCATTAGTCGGCACCGAGACATCGCTACGAAACTATGACAATTACCCAAAATAACAACGTTCTGCTTTTGAGTAGGACAAGAGCTACAACATGTGCAGTTCGGAAAACTTTTACAAAAGAAAAATAGAAAATGTTTCATGCTTAAAACCGAACACCTCCTTTAATGTTTCGCTCCAAAATAACCTTTACGAACGTAGATTTATATTAGAAGTCTAACAAATGAATTGACAAAACCCAGTTATATAAATTTATTCTTGATGTCCTTGTGCCATTGCAATCAATAAATATGTATTGTGCTTGTCACGATTTCTAAAAGTAGATGTGTTTGCGGTAGGTTCACAGGAGTCATGACACCATGTTAAATCTTACAATAAGAAAAATATATTAGAAAAGTTGGTTCGCAAAAGAAAAATTCTAGTTTTTTTGTTGTGAGTGCAAGTGAGCACAAAATAAGACATCTTGCATATTGCTTTCTTTCCTTCTCAAAATGTGTCGTCGCGTCAGTATCGTGCAGCGATTCTTTTATCCGACTAGCTAAGGAGTGTTGTTTTCTGTACTCACCTGAATGCCGCCGTAGTCTCTAGGTTGCTGCTACGCCACGATCGTATAGCCTCGGTGTAAGTGATCTATTTAGCTTACAACATATGTATTTATTGTGCTCGAGCCCATGGATTGGTTCATGGGTTGGAAAATTAATTTGTGTGTTATAATGTTATGGTACTAGTCAACGAGTATTTATAACGAGCGTCAAATAATGACAAAATTGAAATGTAATTACACTTGATATCTTTCGATTTAATAAATCTGCCTATAAAATCTTTCATCTCTTATTGAATCATATCAGCGTCTCACTTTTATTTCTTCATCATCTGGTGAATTATTTATTTCCTGTTTGTTGCAGTTTTGACATCACTTAGATCCCACATTTTTACTTATATTGTTTTCTCTTATTTACAGGCAGCAGTATTCCAAAATACACATGAAGTATTTGTAACGAACTAGTCTAATGTAATTTGTAAGAGAAATGAAGAACTGACTTCTTTAACCGCCATTATGAACATTGTTAAGCTTAAATAGCTGTTATCTTTCTTCTCTTGATATATTTTTGTATTGTATTAATGTTGGTATTTACGGCTTTAATTGCTAAAATATATTTTATGATTTTTAATATGAATTTTATTCATTTTAAGATTGTAAAAGGAATTCTTGCCATTAATAGATTATATTTATATTAATATTTTATAATATACGTCCACATTATGTTTGATTCGAATTGAGGGAACTGTATCAAATATATTTTATTCTTTAAAACTATATTACGTTGACATAGACAGCGTGTAATGGATATCCATCGAAAGATTTCATCAATGCTGCTTATTGCTTTAAGTATACTTATCTCAAGAAACATCGACTTCGCTAATGTTGACTAAATAAGTGTTAAATTATGTATTGTCTGTTATTGCTAATCTCTACTTATTTGTGCGTCGTGGATGTTCGACGTGTTGCGATATTAGGTATAAAGAAACTCGTTTAAACAAACAGGTTTTGAATACATTAAAATTAACCAAACATCAACACTGTTTTTACATAGTAAGTTTAAAACAAATGACGGTGGCTCAAGTCTTATTCATAGTTTTCTACAGTTTAAGAGTCACTCTTGATCGGTCATTTATAACGAATTTACGGCCAGTATAAACGTTTGAATTGATTATTTGGTTTTCTTTTGGTCTTTTGACCTGGTTTAAACGAGTATCACGCCAGTACTCTACATCCTGAAAAGTTAACTGGTTTACCATTTTATGTTGTAATAATGGAATATTGCTGCTCTTCGGCCGAAAGGCAAATTTAAAATAAGTTTCAACAGTTGATTGTTCTATAAGGATATTATTATAATTGTCAAACTCAGAAGGCAATTGCTTAAGGGCTCCGCGCGTTAGAAACTCGAAGTCGAACATAAATAAAATTAACTGCGTACATAAATGAAATGTTAGCAGTAATTTGGGTAATAATTAAAAAAAAACTGGAGCCCTGAGACTTTATTGCCTAGGGGCAAAACATTATCCGACCTTGCTTTTGGATTTTAAGAAATATTTCGTAGGCGAATAAATATATGATTAGGCTTATTGTTAGTTCTTCAAGGTTTAATGTATTTAAAGCTGTTGTTTAGATATTAAGAATGGCTAGTTGAAAACACACATCATGTGGGTAGCTGTATAAAATTAATTAAATATATGTATTATACTTACTAAAGCTTAACATTTAGCCTGCAGTCGCGTTATCATTCCGAGAATACCTATAGGTTTTGTGAATATAATATTAATAATTAGTGTTCTTTATAAAAATATAATCTACAAAAAACGTCTATTTGTACGTGGCTTAACAATATAATATTGAACTATTAAGTAAACGGTATCTACAATTTTAGCCAGTTTACTTGTTAAATGTAAGCCTTCTTTACCATAATGTAGGTACATTATTAATTATTATTATTGTGTAACTGTTAATAACAATAAAGAAAAAACAATACCATTAGATATTGTGCTGTTTTCTTATCTATAGCTGAGTCATACTTTTTGCTATCTAGACACATTAAGTTATGACAATATTATTGAATGCCGTAAAAATTAGGTAAAGTAAGTACGTATATAATTGGTACTTAAGTGAAATGGGGTAAAGAGGACAAGCTGGGTAAAATGAATTCATAATATAAATTACGACAGTTGCATATACCGATTACGAACTAACAGAACGGCAGGTACGTAAGCGCAATAAAAAAAGATAATATTTTTCTGTACGCATGTTCTACATACACATGGTTATCTACATTATATGACTGTTAGTGGTTTATCAGTGTAATGTCTATACAATAATTACGAACTCAATTTTTAAGTATTTTTTGTTCTGTAGTCCTTTTCATCCCGCAATACAATGACAATGCACTTACCGTGATTGATTTATAGAATTTCTATTTGTTTTGCTAAGCATTTTGCCGATATCACGCCTATAAAAATATCGCTATCGACATACCTAATTATTACTAACTTTAGAGATGTTTACATACTGAATAGGTAAAAACCTATTTACTTATTACTTTGACCCATAACTAATGCAACATCATAAATGATTTTGGAAAATAAAATACGGATTATTAATAGGTAAAGTAAAACGTTCACACCAAACTGCGTATTTATTACGCACATTCATACAGACACGCACACAGGCACACATACGACACTCGACGTTCAAGCAGAATACGATGCGGGTATACTTAATTTAGAAGAAGAGGCAGTCCAACAAGTGTGGCGTGGACGTCAAAGTCGCAGATACGTAATCACAGTTGCCAGCTTGCCATCAATACATTGAGGCTCATCACCATTGGATACTCACTCGTGAAGACAAATTACATATTATAATTTGAAGGGTGTACCTATAATAAATATCTATACTAATATATTAAAGATGAAGTTTGTTTGAACGCGCTGATCTTCCGAACTACTAAACATTTTTTTAAAAACTTGTTATTAACAGGAGGACATGTAGCCTCTAGTACCGTGGGCTACTTTGTATCCCGGTAATACATTTTCACACGGGCGGAGACGCAGGCAACAGCTATATTATATAAGTATAATAAACTTGACACTTTAGGCCGAAAAGCGCATGACGCATAGCTGCAGTTATTAACAGACTCCAAAGAGAGGTGGTTAACTAATCGTCATATTTTTTATTTATGTTCGTTCAGCAATAATTGTTAATCCGTGGTTCAATTTAAATAATTCCATTAGTATTTGGTTTCGTATAGCTTCGGAATGGTCGCATTTTAATTTCATTGCTATAGAACCTTCGACTTAGGTACCAGATGCAGCAAGGAACTCCTGAAAATATATGAGAATGAGAAAGAATCTTTTTATTTTAGGTTTGATTAATTATTATATGTGTTGTATAGCTAAAAAAGGTAAGAAAAATTGAACAAAAAACACTACAAACCAAAAAAGATTTGTGCTAATAATAAGTATATACAAGCAATATAATCTTTCAATTCGTCTTTTTATGTTTATATGCGCACTAAATTGTTTTTTTAGAATGGGTCCCGAATTTATATAGTTCACCAAGTTTATAAAATACACGAATAATCAATTTAAATTAGGCACCAACCTACACGTGAAGAACTTACCTATTAGAGACGAAAATGAATAAACAAACAATTATTATGATCGTCGTTTCGTATAAACAATCGCAATGTTTTTTGAACCATCGCGAAAATGAACCACTCAGACTAAATGTTTACTTACTTAATTACTTGTAAATATTTATTTGGATTGATTTGTACTCGGGTTCGGAATTAATATTAATATGAGATCGTTTATTGAAACGAATGTAAATCGGAATAAAACCGAATGTTGTCTGCTTAGCGAGCGGAATTATTTTCACCAGTTTCCCGAGACTTAGCTCTACTAGGTACTTGGTAAGTAGGTACCAGCTCGGATGAGAACAGTTTATCTCTCATCCCGAACGATTGCGCGACTGCCCTGTGCAGACAATATTGCATGACTTAAGCATTAAGTATATGAAAGTGATAAGCCGACGCACTGTTTCTGTATAAACGAGAAGCCGTAGTAATACAAACCTTAGATTAAAAATAGTTGATAATATGTACTGTGCATACGGACTTGCTACTTAAATATCTATTTTAACTGTTATATTACCATAGCAAATAATGGTTATATTATGAGTAAGATGACAATATGTGTAAACAGGTAGGTACACAACACTTATCTTTCATTCGTAAGCGCTTTGTTATTCATTAGAAACTGAATCACCAAAAGGGCAAAGCACATTTTCCCTTTTGTTTGTTTTAGCATGCCACACACTTTGCAATCTTGCTTACAGAGTAACATTGTAGGTAAACTTTGTACTAACTCTGGCATGTAACCACAAAATAGCTACTGCATGCGTAGGTACTACTTCTATCTAGTGAAAAATGTTAGAGAAGTAAACACTAGTTATGGAAAAGTATGCTCTTTTAGTTTTGGTAAGCACTTACTTACTATACACTCGCAACCAGAATTTCAAATTCAGCTGAGTATCTACGTACCTCTATTACTACCAAAATTTTTCTTATTAGGTAACAATGTGTTTTGGAATTCTAGCTACGCCCGTGGGTAACATTAAAACTATCTTTTTTATTTTTAAGACCGGCTACTAGACTGATAACACCTTTGATACCATACCGGGTAATATGTTTTAGACCTAAGAATCGACTTCAGGAGTATCAGAACCTTTCAATGTATCATACCTACAGGCTGTAATATGCGCTATCAATAGATCAAAAAGGCGCTTTTTTAATCGTACGTAAGATCATTAATTATAATAGGACTAGTAAATATGCAAGAAATTTATAATTCCCTAAAAGAACGACTTAGTACCTACTATGTGGAAAATAAAATTTCGGACTCATTTCTTCACGAGTTCAAAAGAAAGATTTTTTTTCGTAGAAATTTGACGTTTTTTTATGTTTATTTAGCGTCATTTTTTTACTCCATGGTCCGATTTAAGAAGAGTTAAGTAAATTACACTTTTGCTTTGGATTTCGTATAGCTTCGGAATGATCCCATTTTAATTTCATAGGCGTACGATGTTGGACTTCAAAGATGCATTGGGGAACTTGACAAAATCAAATAGGATTATATTTTTTTGCGTTGATTCCAATATCGCTTCAAAAGATACTAAAACATTTTAAAAATATTGTTTGACTTTGAAGTTCAAAGATGGAGCAATGAACTACTCAAAGTAAAGTAGGATGAGAATGATTATTTCTGAACTGGTTTTGGTACATGCGTTGTATAACTAGGTAACAAAAAAGTAAGATATAAATATTTTTTAACAAAAAATATGATGTCTTGTAATTTTCCAATTTGTCTCTTTATATTTATATGCACACTAATATTAGTGGGTGGAGTAATTTTAATTCGTAGCTAAGCTAAGTAAATACACAAATAAATATTGCCTTTATAAGGCACGGACTTCGGATAATACAAATTTAATTATTCCTTGAAAGTGGTAAATTTAATTGTTTTATAAGCTCTAGTTTTTGTAAACGAAGGATAGGCAGAGGCATAACGGGTGCAATTACACTTCGCTAAGCTTGTGTTTGTAACTAATAACGAAGGGAACTTTTATGTCAACAAAAGAGATAAAACGATTTTATTGTAATATAAACGAGTGTTATCTATTGGTTGATGTCTCTCTAAGTACACAACTATTAGGATATCATGCCGTAAAATACTAGAATAATAAACATTTTGGGTACAAGTAAATACTTTAATATAAAATTGTATAGACATGTCTTCATACTTTCAAGTATTATTTCTTTATAAAACACTTTCTAAAGAAATAGTATGACAATTAAACTAGAGCACAAAATTTCCATTCATTAGAGTCAGGTTTCGCCAACGAACAAAGAAAATGTACGGCCGGTCTACCACCAGCTCTAATTCCGGAGTTTCATCCCACTCGATACCTAAGGAATAAAAGAATAGCTATTAACTTAGGTACATTCTAGTGTTGAATTATAGTTTCCTATCGCTTTATAAAAAACGTTCAAAGGTGAATTATAACTACCCAAATAAACTCCGACGTTTGTAACCAGCGACTCTATAACCGGTTCATAAATTGATACAATCATGATTTGAATATTTTTCTTCTTAAAAAGCATCGATGCGAGAAATTATTGAATATCGTGTAAGCAGGTAGGTACTTCAACATTTATATGCTATAGGTGATGTAAGAGTATCACGTAACTGCTACCTTTGTATCCCTGGCTAACAAGTTTAGTTAACCTTTGAATTCAAATTTATCGTGGTGTTCGTTGCTTTTATGGACAGTCTCAGCGCTAAGGGACTGTTTATCTAACCTTTTATTTTTATTATAAAAAGAAACCCATGTTGAAAAACAGTAATAATATTTATTTACTTTTTTTAGCCATTAACTATCTATTTGTATAATTTACACATCATTAATAAATATTACCGTCATCTTTAAAAGCGTTCCGTCCAGCTTCCGCCCAGAACATGAGACGTTGCACCGCGTGCGATAGTGTCATAGATTTTGTTGAAGCATTATTTGTGTTAATCAGTCGCGATAAGCCCATCTGAAATACATAACGTCCCATATTGCTGACCAGTAATATAAAGTAACCTGACTCAGCTATTGTCAAAACTGTAAATATAGGTAGATGTATAATTAGCAAGTAAAAGTGCAACAAAATACCGGACAGATTATGATTCCTGCTGTAATACTTTAATATTACCTATTTCACAGTAGAAGAATAATCTATTTATAAATCATTATAACAGTAACGATAGACTTAAGCAAAAGGGCAATAAAAATATTTATCGTTTGAATACCTACTCAACTAAATCTAAAATGAGTTTAAAAGAAAAGTATGTTTCAATGTAGTATCTCTGCGACCCTTAGGGAATCGAAGTAAATTTTAAAGCCCTCTATGGTGGGGTAACCATAACATTTGTCTACAGAAGAGATGGTCGCGTCCCTTTAGGGAAAGGGGATATTTCGTTTACCATGACTGGGTTACCTTTACTATGTAGCACTAATTTCTTATAGAAAACCGACATGATTTCCTATTGTATTTCATGTGATCAATGAAAGACACGACACGAAATCTCAAACAACCGTTCCCTTAATCCATAATTCTTACATTGCGAGTTGCGACTAGTAGACCTTACATAACTTTCTAGAATTGTGGATGTTTTTGGGCGGTGGGATTTAGCGACTACTGAAATACTCGTTCGTTATTCTGAGACCGTCATAAATGGGATACGGTTGTTGATGAGAATTGAAAGTAAGTATTTAATGAGATTACGCGAAGTCCAAAATACAATTATCAACTAGGTATATTTCTGAATCCTAGATTTTTGATTTGGTTTTGGAGGCTTATGTGAACTGGTTTCGTAATATGGAGAGGTATAATTAATAATAATCAATTTAGTAACCAATTTGCTTGTTTGCCATCCTTCCAGTGAATAAAAATGCCATTCATAACCTGAAAAGTTAAGTTTAATGTCTTGAAACATAAACTTACAGCTTCCAGTTTGTTGGGCAAGAGAAGTGTCATGCGCAGTGTGTACAAGGGCATCGTGACGGCAATGCGTATTGAGTGCATTCGCTGCGTGATGTAATGGATGCTTGTGGTCGCCACGTGGTCGGCCAGGCGCCTTAGCGAGTTGCCGCGGGGCACTAACATCAATAGGCTCAGGCCCGGAGTCGCGTAAAATATTTCAATTGCCTGTAAAACATTAAATATTCCAGATCTAGGCAATATTAAATTATAAATTTACACCTACAGAACAATTAGTGACTGAGCCTGCGCTAACACTTATAAGCATATTTCTAGAAATTATCCTTGTGGGCTGCCAAATATAGGTAGGTATTCCAAAAGAGCTTGTTTATAGAATTTGTAAATCTAAGCCCGCCACGGAAATTCGCAATAGGCATTACATACTGAAATTAAATTATTACCAATAGGTATGTCAGTTTAGTGATTACTTTAGTTCTATTGGAATAACTCAGTTCATTACGGAAATATTCGACAAGGATCATGTTGATATTAAATACTACTCAACAATACATTATTCAATCATATTATTATAACCATATTGTTGTAATTATACCAAAAATCTTTTTAAGTACATAATGATTTTCTCTGTTTCTATCGTTACTGTATCCTGTAGTTTATGATTTTTTATTTGAAATAAAAACCATTTCGTTCGTTATCAACAAACGCGTCGTATACTTAATTTATCACATTTTATTTAACCATAATCATCATATATTTATATAATGCTAAGCAGACTATCATATTGCTAAGAATGGTGCTCCTCTGCTATTACAACTGAGAGGGTTTAAATCTTCGCCCTTAGACCACCACGCTGGCTTAGTGCGCATTGGCAGACTTCACACTTTCGAAATTCTTACATGGAGAATAGGGTAGGGCGGAGCTAAGAGATATATGGGTGACCTCACGCTGTTCTCCTTTGTCGTTAAATCGGGCGTACCTTTGAAAAGGCAGAGGTGTGCGCCTTAGATTTTGAACCTATGGCCATTTGTCTCGGCATACCGTTTTATTCCCAACTAGGCTATCGCCCACTTCAAAAATAATAGTTATCAAATAATATTATGTTAATAGCAAAACATGGGCGAATGGTAATTGTTATCGTTGGGGGCGGCTAAGCGTATCGTATTCCTGGCCAAATGGTACTCCCACAGGTCTACAAACTTACTACGAACAGTTAGCGTCTAGACAACCATGTCAACGCACGTTTATTTTTGTTTGATTGTTACTATATCCCTATTTATTGGGGCGAAAACTGACGAGTGCCCACCGGACCGCGAAGAACAATCTCATGAAGAGGCAAAGTTGCACAAAGATTTGTTCTGCTCATATAATTATGACTACCGACCAGTTAAAGATCACAAAACCTCGGTTAATGTTAAAGTTCGCTTTGCAATCAAATATATCAGCTTCGACGCTTTGGAAGAAACGTTCACCGTTCACAGCTGGGTAGCTTTGAAGTGGAAAGATGAATTTATGTCGTGGATACCGTCCAACTACGGCGACATAAAAGAAATTCAAGTGGAGAGTCACCTTCTTTGGACACCTCACATGGCTTTATTCAATGCCGATGCTACTTCTGCAATGTATCAATCGGACCAATTTTACACAACTTGTTTATTGGCGAACACTGGCACCGTCACCTGCGTGCCGAACCTTGCTCATACGGGAATCTGCCGCACGTCACTTCGTCGTTGGCCGTATGACGTGCAAAATTGTACGATGTTTTTTGGTTCATGGATGCATACAGGTGAGCAAGTTAATTTTACATTCTACCAACAACAACCAGTTGTCCTTGAAGATTTCCAAGACGGTCCCGGCTGGAAACTACTGAACTTATATCATGAACGGTTGCCAGGAAACTATCATTGCTGTCCTAACAGCACATATCCCATGTTAAAGTACACTTTCGAACTAAAAAGAGAAGCAGCGGGGCCGGCAGCTATTGTGGTGGTGCCGTCGGTTGTCATCGTGATACTCACTCTGACTTCGCTTTTACTTGGCGTTAAAGACACGACCAGGTTACTATTGATATGCTTCAGCCTTTACGGACACTTTATGTTTCTAACTGAAATTGGTTATGAAATACCTAAATACAGCGCGGACACACCTATCATCTTGTTATTTCTTCGTGATTCAATGATTGTTACTTTAGTGGGGATTTTGGAAACGTTATTGCTGATGTACTTACGGCGCCAAAAATTACCAGCACCGACTTGGATCGTCAATATAAACAGACTCGTCTACCGTGGGGCCGGCAAGTATGTGGTGTTTACTGAGATCGAACCAATCGACACGACTGACACAAAGTCGCTCACTGGAGACGTGCCTCTAGGAGAAGTCCAGCCGAGCTCGGACCCCAAAGACTGGCTTAAACTGGCCAACTTGTTAAACAGCGTTCTTTTCATCATAGCGCTTTTAGTTTATTTAGTCCTAATATGCACATACATACCTTACGATAAATAATTGTTTTTAAGAAATTTATGCATTGCCAGGCGATGTGGTTATAGTATCTATATATTCTTATGTTTAACTATGTGTATAGGTGACTCATAAGAGAACGTACATAATTAAATGTTAGTGAATAAGATAAATTGCAATTTTAATAAGTATATTATATATGCTAATTGTGTCGAATAATATTATGTATCTATCTTTATTATGTACCCTTATAAATCATAAAAACAGCCCTGTTTGTATAATAAAAATATTTTTTAAACTTTTATTTAACTTCATTAAAAAATCCGTATTTATAATATTGTGCACTATGTGGATTTTAAGTGTATCTAAACAACATATTTTTGTTACCTGTACTTAATTAGGTACTTCCTTACATGATTAAGGGGGCTTAAGTATACGTTCAAACACTAGTCATATTACCCGGATTCACACGATGGCTGAGAATAGATTTATCAATCCAATAGCCCATACTTGTAATTACTCATTACTATAATCAAAGCTTACAATAATTGTACCTCCATAAAATTTGTGTTATAAATATGTGAGTAGCAATACCTCAGCGTCCCATTCGGTAAGATCGGCGTATCTCATGACGTCGTTGATTCTTATACATCGAATCGAGCGAGTTGGAGAATTTTCAGTATCTCTGAAAGGTCGCGAACCGTTCAACACAGTGGGAGCTGAGCGCCATCGTCCGCGAAGGTACAGAGTTGTCAGAAGTATTGCTTGAGCGCCTTCTGCTAAATCGTCCTCTTCAAATGTATTGCGTATCGATCCCCCAGAATCAATTTCTACCTATTCAAACAAATAATTATCTTTATATCATGAACAATGATTTATTTCCGACTTATGTAGTTCTTACTGCAGACAACTCGGAATATAAATTACGAACTCACCATGTTGTTGAGGATTTCGGCAATTTTCTCTGGTGTTTCTGTGCCATTCAATGTGTCGATGTGCATTCGTAATGCTGCGGCGGGCCCAGTTTTGAACTCGTCACTGACCGTATGGTTTGGCCATAATATTAGCCGGTTCGACCAACGGAATTTCAAATCGTTACTTGATGATGGAAACAAGGCTAATATATTCTCCGTTACTGATGACAACTTAGCCTAATAATTTTGAGAAAACTTATAAGGTAGGTAAACTTAATAGATTCAATAGAGTAGAATTATTCATAGATATTCATCATTACATAAGAATTTAATTTGGTTTGTGTTTTTAATAAGTAAGTACAGTCTACAACAAAATTATTGATCTCAAAACCAATGTGTTTTTTAAACTTACTGACTCTGTAAGGTGAATATTTATACAGTTTTCAATTTCTTCTCTGGTGTACAAATCTACTTCAAACAACAACGCCATTAAACTTAACATCAAAAATAGACCGGACTGCACGAAACTGATTCCATTTTCTTTTCGATTAATTGGACTTATTGCTGTTAATTTATCTAGCGTTACCTGAAAGACAAAATTAATACAATTTGATGATTGTTTTATACCGTTTTAATTAACTCTAGACCAAGTTGTTCCGTTGTATAAAAATATTATAACTAATGAATTTATTTACATACTTACCTAATCAAAGCATGAAGACTGTGGGAACAAGATAAAGAGTAAGTACCTAGCCTAGCTTAGGCCCAAGAAGAATTTCAGCTGAACGAAATAGTTTTGAGCAGCAAATTATTTGAATTCAGCGGTGCCATATCCCACGCAAGTCGGCAACCAAACCTTATTAATATATGTTTCGCTGATCTATGCCTTTTTTTTCTCAAATAATTATTGATTTGTCTACCCTTAACAAAAAGCGGCGATAGCCTAGTTGGTTGTGAAACGGACTGCAAAGACGAATGTCCGCAGGTTCAAATCCCAAAAGGGCACACACCTGTGACTTTTCTAAAAAAATGTGTATATTCTTTTTATCGCTTGCTTTAACGGTGAAGGAAAACATCGTGAGGAAACCTACACACCTGAGAAGTTCTCTACAGGAATTTTGAGGGTGTGTGAAGTCTGCCAATCCCTACTAGGCGAGCGTGGACTACGGCGTAATCCATCTCAGTAGTAGACGAGGTCCGTGCCCAACAGTGGGACAGTACATAATACAGGGCTTATATTATTATAAATAAAATTTGCATTTCATAGACCCCATATTTTTTGGAGGTATTTACATGTATTCTGTAACGTTTATGAGAAATTTCCTTATAACCTTATTATCAGCAGCACGCCGATAAGCGTAGAAAAGCATGGAAAATCTATTAAACAAGGTATTTATGTTGATCAGATGTTTATATGAAACAAAGTTATACTGTCGGGACGTAAGTATAAATAATATTTTCTTTTAAGTGTATATTTTAGGTTTAAGTATAAGGATATAAGTTATACTGATGATAACAAGAATTATTGACAGTTATAAATAAGGAAGTTATAAATATTTTTTTATTTAAACATTCATGAGGTTATCAGATCACTTGAAAAAAAGACTGCTGTTGGTAAGCTAGTGTGACAATAAAATGTAAACAGTAATAAAAACAATTCACCGGTTATTTCATTCTACAATATCAATATAAAAATATGTAAGCAGTCTAATAAATAAATAGCGAGTAAAATTTTTGGAATAAGCAGTTCGATAAATAGTTCGGCAGTTCACAATGACAGAACGAAGTCGGATCTCAGTAAGAGTTATTTGTTTTTATGACCACGCAGAATCTTTTTCAGTGCTAGAACCGAGTCAAATGACAAACTGCACGTTTTGCTATTTTCAAGTCAATATTTATTTAATTACCCGATTTATTACTTTTAAGTCTTGTTTGTTTACTTTACTGCTATGTTTTGACTGCACAACTCGTTAATCACCATGTATTTTGTAATTGTACCTTCCAAAATTGCAATATAGTGCAACGGCCGCTAAACAACAATTTCATTAAAAATATAGCACAATAAAACCTACATATTTGTTTATTTAAATAAAGATTAGGTATACCTACCGAATAAAATTTGCGTTCCAATTCATCGAGTCCGCGAATAAAATCATTGTATACGTCGTTCAACGTAGGTTTTTTATATGGACTTGGAGATGTAGTATGTATTTCTGATGTCCCAATTCTTGGCAACGGAGACTGCTCAGATCTTGACTCAGGAGAATATGGGTAAGTATTTTCAAATGCAGAATTAAAGTTATTCGATCTAACATTGTTTTCACTTAATGTAATTTTTGGGTGTTGAGTTGTTCGTAAAGACTTATTTATATTTGTTGGCAACAAGTTCAATGAATCCGTTGTTTGTGGTATGAACCTTCTATTCAAACCACTTTGAACGAATGGTAGCCCTGCGGGTAAGGCGTGGAATGCATCACCGTTAATAAACTGATTATGCACTCGATTACGCGGATGCAAATGTGTTCCAAACACAAAACTTTCGATGGGTTTTCCGTTCATTGCATTCGTTGGCTTGGCAGACTGACAGATGCCCCACTTATTATTCATTTTATTATAGCATTTCTGTTGAGATACTTGCGGATTCACTAACTGCAACGGCAAATCCATATATTGTGAAGCGACTTGTGCATATTCAATGTAGCTCACTGGACTAATAGGTATATCAATCGTTGTTACATAGGAGGCCATAGATAAAAATAATAAAACTAATGGCCGTTTAGTAGGAATCATGATAAACTGTTTTTTCTTTATCTTATTTGATTAAATATGTGTCCTATTTATACTTAATATTTTCCGATATTTCCACATTATCACTAAATAGACAAATCACTATAACTACCATGCAGACCGAGAACTCTTATCACACTGCAAGCCGATTTTAATTATGTATGAGAAATATACAACAACAGCTCACACGTTCTGTAACGAGAAATGTTTGCTTGGCGGTGGATTAATAAGGATAATTATAACAGCGCATAAAATGAACCTGATAACATTGTTATTTGCAACGCTTAAATTTAAAGATAATTAACGTTTAATTAAAATATATCTTTAAATCTAGATCAGGAATCAGAAATCAAGATTTGTGACCAGAGAAAACAATTTGGACAATGTCATCGACATCCTTAGTTACAACTTCTACGTATGTATTGTTACTTAACGTATGTTCTTATTCAAAAGTATAAAATCGGCTTCTGCATCTATCCCTGGCAAATACGTACCTGCCATCTCGCTGTTTATTCATAAAATGATACCATTTGTAAATATTTATACCAAGAAAATGATTAATATTTCTTATCATTCTAGGAAAAAAATTAACTACAGTAAAAGCTGAGTAAACTCTTCAGTCACAAAATTATAAACAATAACCTACTTAACTTTGTAATCATTAAATGAGACGTGTTCTTCTGAAATTAGTCACCTAGGCAAGTATTTATCTTTCAAGTCTCTCTTTGCTGAAATCAGGGCAAAACCCAGAAAAAAAATTGCCATTAGCGTGATGAACATCAATAATTTGCGTAATTTCACTAAAATCAAATATAATAAGTATAAAAATATCTTGGCTCAATAACGGAACGACCCCATTTTCAATCTAGATATTTAGATCAATATTTGGCACAATATATTAGGCCAGCGATTAAATTATACCATCTGATATATAGAAAAGTTGTTACAATGTTTATGTTGTAGTTTTAGATTTTGTACGTACGAATTAGGAGATCACTTAAGTATTTAGGTAAAGCTACAAGAAATCCTAAAAAATATAAACCTAGTTAGACATAATTTTGTAAGAAAATCAAATCTTCTGCAACACATTAATGTAGGTACTAACCTCGACTAATTTGTATATTTCCAAAGATGTATAAAAACAATTTATTGAAAAAACATTTTTTTTGTTCTTTCATCTTATCTCACTCGTTTCCTCTGTAAATCGCCCAAACAAATGAACATTTCTGTCGCTTCAATATAATTAAGAAAGGGTGGTCAACCAAAAACTCAATCTCCGAGAAATCAAGACAGAGCATTGACACGCTGGCACCTGTAAACCAAAATGATTTTATCGTACACTCCCATGTATTTGATTGATGCTGAAGCATCAAACAAGGGACAATTTAAAGATACGGCTCCACATTCCAGACGAACCATCCTAAACTCGCGTAACGAATTCGCGTGCAAGTGTGACGTCATTTGCCTAGCATGCGGACATGAGAGCTACGAGCACACGACTAACACAGCTGGTGTATTTGTATCAATTAAACAAAGACAACGTATGTATTTTTCCGCACTGTGGTTGCACTCATTTCTACACACCTAGCGTGGACTCACGCACCCTTCTAGAGACTTAGACTCAACTAGTTAATTGGTGGTGGATAAGGGGCTACTTTTTTATTACCTATAGGACCAGAATTTAGTAGAAATTATTAAGTCTGTCTAGTTGTTACTAGCAATCACAGTTAACTGTAATATGTATTAACATCAGTGGCCAATTACGTTTGTGTCACGGTTTAAAGACAATGAAACTAGTCTATAAAATAAAAATTAAAAAAAATATGAACTCAATAATTATATTATCTATAAACACAATAAATTATTTGTGACGTAGCTCAACAATATAAAAATTAAATAAAATATATATAGAAAGAAGTACACAGATATTTTTATACATACATATACAGAATCACGCCTTTTTCCCTATTCATGGGTAGGCAGAGTTCGCACACATCTACATTTCACCAGCTATGGTAGGTTCAATGTAAATTGCCATTGTAATAGCTCTTTATTACATGGAACATACCAGGCATATTTCCAGAATCCGGGCTGATACCACAGAATACTCTAATACTATGTAGAGAATCTCAAAATCACTTTGCCCAATCTGGGATTCGAACCCGAGACCTCAGTACGATAGTTATACCACGCTCGCAATAGAGCTAAGCTACTGAGGCAGTCATTTAGTAAAAAATATTATTAAACATTTTAGAATTTTTAGCATTGAAAAGCCAGCCACCTACAATATTATGAACTCGACAGTCATTTTGTGTTGATATAAATAATATACGTAAATATTACGAATTAAGAAACTTAAAGCAATATCTTGAAAACTTTTCATGATATAATTGGCTTCTCAATTCAGATAATATCCTTAATATTGAAAAGGAATAAAACAACAATTTATATACTTAACAAAATATATATTTTATTAAATAATTAATTTAAAATGTTATTTATATACGTAGTGGACATTATACTTACAACAGTAAATAAAATATGTGTAGAAAAAATACATAATTGTGTTTCTTTTGTACAAACATTTATAAATACTATTAGTAACAAAGTGTAACAGTTCACTGACATTATGGCATCGTAGTTAATTGTACAATTTAAGGGTATCTATTCCTCGTTGTGTTATTATACTCGTTAAGTGTCATAGACTTGATATTTAAAGTTTTGTAACATTTTAAAATGTAAAGATCTGCTCGACAAATTGAATTAATCCACCTTTTATGTACTTCTGTGATGCGTGAATGTAAAGTCTTAACATAATACTGTGTTGCTAAATATATAATAAATTTAAAATGTTAGTGCGTTAATAATTGTCATGTAAATGCAATATTCCGAGGTGTTAAGGGTGACTGAAGTTCTCCAAGGAGAGAGTAATTATTCCTCATTATTGCGGTACGTAGCAATGAAGAATGGCGTGCCGGCAATGATGATCGCTGCTATGAAGGGATGGTCGGCCGTGAAGTAAGGCACCGTTTCTTCTCCTATGATAGCCGAGCAGAAGGCAAACGACATCGCTGTAAACCAATTTAGTTATCAAATCGATTGCTACAATAGTCATTAAAATAGTTGTGTTAAATCACAAGAATAACTTACATATGATTGATTATGATTTCGCTAAAGCGCTTATGCCAGGAGCAACAAAGATAGCATTCTTTCTCATAACGTCATCCTTTGCGAATGTTAGCTACCCATGCGCTATTCGTTTACATGACAAATTGAGTGGATTTTGGGGAGGTTTAGAAACAAGGATTGGCCACAGTTATAAGTTACAGAACAAACTATGAATGACTTCGTACCTAAGGATAAGTATTTGATACTAGTTTTGACGCTATTTGTATAATTCGCGTGGAATCAAGTGGTAGAGAAAACAGAATTAGATCTATTTTGTGCTCCTCCAGGAAGGTAGGTTCGTAAGCGCAAAGAAAACTATCAGAGTAAGGAAACATCTTCGACTAATAACTTGAAAAATATATCTTTCTCTAAATATGTGAACGGGGTACGCATTCAACAAGTAATCATCATTGCTCAAGGTGAATGAACAGACAATCCAATTCTAAAAAATATAATCTGTTGCTAGATTTTTTAACCTTATTTGAAACCGCTCATTCATAGCTAGTCATAACCGTAAATGATTACCAAAGTTAACAGTAATGCAGTCTGAATGCTACAAATTTTTACTATAGTGAAATTCGACTATGGATGTCACAGGTCAATAACAGGAGCAAACGGAAATGGCGGCCAGCAAATGTGCACATTGTGACAATATTTATTACTTTGTTGTATATGAAAATCCTACCTATTTGAAATAAAGTTAATTGCTCACATAATATAAAGCGAAAATAAAACACTCCGACAATCACAAAAGATACAGGCAATAAACAATATTCTGTGAAATAAAATTTCTAGAAGATACTAGAAAGAATATTTACGTATAATAATGATTTTATAGCAGTAGTAAAAACTAATGATATTATATTTGTTTTTGAATTTTGTAACATGCCTCCAAATTAAACCAGATATAATTTGTAATATAATAATTTAATGAAAGTACTACAAATTATATCACTTACAATAAATCTCTTAAATGAATTAACATTGATATGGAATGAATCCCACATCATTGCACCATAATATATTTCTATAAATATCACAACTGTGCGCTTCTTAAATGTCTGAAGCATTGAACACTTAATTCAGGAAAAAATTGTGAATATAAAAACTACGTACAAAAGCGTTTGTTTGCACATTATTTGGCACGAAAGACGCCAATGAAGAGCGTCGCGCGGTTGGGCCCGACGAGCAGGTATAGGAACGGGTGGTCCGCTCGGAAGTGCGGCGACGGCATCGGCGCGCACCGGAGCATCATCACCATCCCTGCCGCACACACCACACACTATAGCTCGGCGCGCGGGGCGCGGGGCGCGGGGCGAGCGGGGCGGGCGGGGCGGGCGGCGCGGAACACCGCCGCCAGCGCCGGCACCCGCGCCACGCACACGCACCACAGCGCCGCGCGGTCCACCACGAACTCCCGCACCCACGACGCGGATCGACGGGTTCGCACCATCGAAGCTGTCAACCGCACGCCCACAACGCACATTTTCAAACGTTCACAACATCTAATTAATTTTGGCTCGATCCAAAATGAGCTCCACACCGCATTAAGCCCCGCTGAATTGTTAAAATCGCCCGTGAACATATACGCCCGTTGCGTCACGAATACTCCCGATTAGTATCGAAATACATGATGTTAATGACCTAACTTTGGCTAAATAAAACATGCATCGTTTGAATGAAACGCAAAATACCTATTAGAACATTTTCAATTGTGAAAATTAAAATGAAACCCTTAATTAATCCTTAGAATGTTTTGGTTTACAAAAGAGTTGTTGTTTTTTTTTCACTATTTAGACGAGAATCCTTATGCAATATGAAATTGATCATCAATCGTTTAATAATATTATAGTGATTTTGAATACTTTAAAAGGTACATAATATACTGGTAGACAAAAAAATTAGGCCACCCTTATTTTTACGGATTATTATTCATTATATATTTTATTTTTAAAATAAAATTAATAACATATTACTAAACGTTCATTTGTAATCTTACAATAGGCTATATTATGGAATTAATTGTTAAGTGTAACAGTTTCAAATACTGGATAAATCGATTTGTAGAGACCTATCTTTTATTAAAAAAAATTAACGGCTTGTCGCTAGTAGTCTTAAAAATTATCGTTATCTTCGTATCAGCGATGGAAATCCGGTACTTACCGCTTCCTCTTCACGAATAAATATGAATCTACGCAAAGCAGAAGTCGTTCGAATCATGAAGTTATTACAAACTGGAGTGAGACAGCGAAATGTCGCTCGTACTTGTAAAGTTAGTCGATTCGCGGTCCAATATGTCTACAAAAGGTATCTGGAGACCGGTGGTTGAATCAGAAGAACTGGATCAGTTCGAAAGAGGAAGACATCTGAACGTGACAATCGATTTATATTGTCAGCAAGCCTCAGATATCGTCACCGTTCTGGTGTAGAATTGCAACAATTGCTCAATGATGTTCGAAGTGTTAGTGTAAGTGATGAGACAGTAAGAAGACGTCTTAGAGAACGTGATTTAAATTCATATAGACCAGCAACATCTCCCAAACTTACCACAGCTTATAAGTTAGCGAGGCTACATTTTGCTCGTGAACACCGTGAATGGACTTTGGGACAATGGGGACAAGTACTCTTTTCGGATGAGTCCCGTGTGTGTCTTTACGCAAAAGAGTATATCGTAGACCTGAAGAACGATATGCACAATGACCCATGTCTGAAATGGTAAGCTTTGGAGGTGGTTCAGTTTCGTTTTGGGCTGGTATACACTTTAAAATTATATCTAAACACAGCCAATTCAACCAATTTAGGAGATGGCCTAATTTTTTGTCCAATAGTATATTTATCAAAGTATTAAATATCGACACATGACAAATTATTCCTTTAAGCATGAAAACTAGTCTTAGAACAATTAAAAAATTAACACTCCATGAAGTTTAAAAGCGGTTAAATTTAAAAAGCGATGGATACACCACAACTGTCCCCACATGCAACACAAATCTATTACAATACCCTCGCCTGACGTGACCCCAAACGAAACTTGACATGTCTCACCTGTGGCCGCGGCGGCTTCAGCGCCCTCCTCGTTCACTTCGATGTACGCTTTCTGAACGGCTTTGGACACGTACAGTGGCTCACCAGTGTTCAAGATCTTACTCAAACCGGAATCGCCGTGACCAAAGATAGCTTTAATACCGAGCTAAAAAACATTTTATAGTGTTACTATTTTACATAGACTAGACAGTACACATAAAGATTTATTTACACAACATTGTTATCAATCAGCCGTTACCCAATCCATTTTATAAAAATATTTTTCTAAAGAATGGTTTACAAGGGCTTTTAGAATAAGTAACAGAATTGATAACAAAAGCATTAGGCCACGCCATATTCTGAATAAGAATAATTGTTTCTCAATGTTTTTCCTTATAACAGTCGTCAGAAACATTATACTCTCTTACCTGCGGCAGCACCTCCATAAGGTCAATTTCCGTTTCGATCTTGAACTTGGGAAGGGTGACCTTAACCTTCGTAGAGAACATCTTCTCCACCTCCGACATGAGGTCGTATCCGTCGGCCAGCTTCTGCATGACTCCGTCGAGACCGTCGATCTCATTGGGCAACACAATCACCATACTCGCGTCGCCTCCTTCATATTTCATCTCTAACAGCTGCAACATACAATGCCACAACAAAATGTAATAAAAGTGTGGAATAGATATAGGTTTCCCCACATAATAGAATGTAAACAATAAGAGACTTTTTGAGGGCAGAATTATTAGATACAGTTTTAACTATACAGATTGAACTGATGCCGGGAATTCTGTGAACGTACATAAAACCTGTTTGTCAGAAGCTCTTCGTTACTCAATTTACTTAAATATATACTTTATTTTGTTAGCGCTTAAAAGACAAATATAAAGGATTCAAGCAATCTATTTTAACCTCAGCAGCATGCTATTCTCCGCTAGACTATCATTGCTTATATTATTAATACTATATAAATAAACGCATCTTGAAATATTTAAACGCGTGTGATATAAGAAAAGAATTCTGTAAAACCACTCAAGGTCTATTTACATTAAATCAAATGAAATAATTTATTTGAATCTGTAAAATGTTAAACATTATTTAAAATGTTACTCTACCAACTATTTGGAAAGCAGTTTCCACCAGAAAAGAAAGGGCAAATACACTTTTTAAAATCAGTTCAAACGTATAAGTAAGTTCAGTATATCATACTAATATATATACACTAGCTTTTGCTCGCGGCTCCGCCCGCGTTATAAAGTTTTTCAGGCTAAAGTTTTCCGTTATAAAAATAGTAGTTTCCCGGGAGCCTATGTTCTTCCCAGGGTCTCAAACTGTCTCCATACCAAATTTCATCTTAATACGTTAGGTAGTTTTTGAGTTTAACACGTTAAGGCAGACAGATTCAGCTGGGGACTTTGATATATTATTTAGAACTTTTTAAGTGAAACAATCCCGTCATACATCATTGTTGCATAACTTTAACCGTTTACGCAGCGCAGGCAACGGAAGCTCTCAAAACTCATAATTTTCCCCGTTTTTGCAACATGTTTCATTACTGCTCCGCTCCTATTGGTTATAGCATGATGATATATAGCCTATAGCACTCCAGGAACAAAGGGCTATCCAACACAAAAAGATTTTTTCAGTTCAAACCGGTAGTTCCTGAGATTAGCCATTACTGCTCCGCTCCTATTGGTCATAGCGTGATGATATATAACTTATAGCGGTCCACAAATAAAGGGCTATCCAACACAAAACGAATTTTTCAGTTGAAACCGGTAGTTCCTGAGATTAGCCATTACTGCTCCGCTCCTATTGATCATATCGTGATGATATATAACTTTGAGCACTCCACAAACAAAGGACTATTCAACACAAAAATATTTTTTCAGTTCGAATCGGTAGTTCCTGAGATTAGCTATTACTGCTCCGCTCCTATTGAATATAGCGTGATGATATATAGCCTATATATAGCTCTCCACGAACAAAGGGCTATCCAACGCAAAAAGAATTTTTCAGTTTGGACCGGTAGTTCCTGAGATTAGCCATTACTGCCCCGCTCCTATTGGGTATAGCGTGATGATATATAGCCTATAGCACTCCACGAACAAAGGGCTATCCAACGCAAAAATATTTTTTCAGTTTGGACCGGTAGTTCCTGAGATTAGCCATTACTGCCCCGCTCCTATTGGGTATAGCGTGATGATATATAGCCTATAGCACTCCACGAACAAAGGGCTATCCAACGCAAAAAGAATTTTTCAGTTTGGACCGGTAGTTCCTGAGATTAGCGCGTTCAAACAAACAAACAAACAAACAAACAAACTCTTCAGCTTTATATAATAGTATAGATTTATCCAATTGACAACATTTCAAAATGTGAACGTGGCTAAAACAAAAATACCGTTTCTTAATTTTTCTACTCTAAGTTCGATTATGTATCCCTAATATTTTTCTAAAACTTAATTTCGAAGAAAAAAATTAAAAAGTTAAAAACCGAAATATGCGTGATGACGCCATACATACGGTTGAATGAAGTAGTGCCTTGGTCCACCTTACTATTTATTTATAAAACTAAGATATCGTCATATGTCAATGTCAAATGTCAATATTACAATAGGTACATCACAACTGTCACTTTCAAAGAGAGAGAGAAAAAAAATTTTTACTTCACTTTTTTTTTACTGCAAAGCAAATGTCATTACGCCTTAAACCGAATATATGACGTCATCTGGTGCTTACGTCGTTTTAGTATAAAACAAAATTTAAAGTGAAAATTATGAATGAAAATATCTGAGTTTGGAAAAAAGTACAAATATGGGTCTCATAATTTTAGATCTAGTTTCATAAAATATAAATATTTGAGTAAGTAGAAAAAATGAATTGTTATCAATTTAGAGTAATTCATTAATTTACTGCAAAAAATTACATTACTTCCCATACGAGTGCACGACCCTTTCAGGAATTGTGAATTAATTTGATCATTTAAATTATTCAATGTACTATTATTTAATAATACTTAGACTTAGTGAGCGAATTGGCAGACCAGTACACAACCAGCACCCGTACACAAGTATGACGCATGATCCAGCCATCAGCCTCCTCAATTAACCTGTGTAGTATGTAAAGATTCAAACCACATTGAGCTGTTAATATCTGTTTATATACCTGAGCCTGGAGATCGGAACTCTCGCCGTATTTAAATTTCTCTTCCTGGAACATCATGGGAATGTTGACCGAAGTTTGAGCGTCGATATGGAAAGGCTGTTCAATTGTGTTCATTGCGTCAAATTGAGTTTTCCAATTGCCCTGAAATTAATGTTGAGAAGTTAAACAAT
Organism: Manduca sexta; assembly: GCF_014839805.1. Taxonomy (NCBI): domain Eukaryota; kingdom Metazoa; phylum Arthropoda; class Insecta; order Lepidoptera; family Sphingidae; genus Manduca; species Manduca sexta. The sequence continues at coordinate 7,231,579 of NC_051142.1, read as the reverse complement.
AATTGACCAACCATTACAGTAAAGATTATCAAATTGTAATAATATCTATACGTTACATACCTTGAAATAAAGTGCATTGACAAGTACCAAACGAGTGTCTGCATTGAAACTGTCTGAAGACAAAAGATCCTTGATCTTTTCGTTCGTTTTATTTTCAACCTAAAACATAACAATAAATAATGATTTCTTATACGTCCTAAATGTATGCTCAACTGTACTATAAAGTTATTGTTATATACCCATTTGTTTATGAGGTCTGCTGCAGCAGCGCTGTTATCAAAGTCCACCTTCTCAAATTCAGCATCAAAAACCTTTTCTGCATCCTCTTTCAACTCGGGCACTAGCTCATAGCCACCATCTTTAATGTATATCTTATTGGCGACGTTAAATGTAACACCTTTAATACCTTTCAGTTTAGCGGAAACTGCGCCGAATGAGGATCGGATCTGTAATAAACATAAATTGTTTAAGTTTGTAAATAATTATTAAAAACATTTTAGGCCAATTGTTCGACCGCGAAATATTATTAAACAATGTTTGCTATGTGCACATAACATTGACTAGGAACACGGCGTTTAGGAAGCCTCAAGGTTAATTTTGTTGTGTCTACGTAATGTATGTAATTGTATGCCTCTTACATTGTCAAGGTCGCTATGCCATTGTATTCACTGGTGAATTACATGTACTCACCTGTTATAATAATAATACAATATCAGCTCTGAATTATATACTGTCCCACTGCTGGGCTCAAGCCTCCTCTACTACTGTGAGAGATTAGGCCTTGGGGTGGCCTAGTGCAGATTGGTAGACTTCCCACACCCTCAAAATTCCTATAGAGAACTTCTCAGGTATGCAGGTTTTATAACGATGTATTGCTTGACCGTTGCAGCAAGCGATAATAACTTGCCTTGTTACATTTAAACTCATTTTAATCTATCCTTCAGACATTGGTATATCGCATTTAGAAACAGAATACCATTAAAATTGACTTACGCTATCATTATCAGGGATGTCGAGGGCCGTGAGCAGTTCGCTATGGGCAGGCTCCGTAGTGCCAAGAGCTAGCAAAGCCAGCAAGTATTCAGCAGACAGAGGCGAAGATACCACACTCTTGGATTTATCTAGTTCCTGAAAATAATTATATTAAACTTTATTATCTTTTAAGTTTTCATTATGAAAATTACAGTCTTTATTATTATACAGCAACATTCATTGTGGGGCCGTTGTGAATGGCTAATATTGTTGTATCTCAATATTAGCCAATCACAACGGCCCTGTGTCTGTTTCTTAATGCCGTTGGGCACTGAGAAACAGACTTGTTATCACAGCATTAGTCCGTCCATAGATAAAAAAAACGTCTATGAATAAGGGGGTAAATAATTAGCTAAACAATAAATAATATAAGTATTATTATAATTGTGGTACTATTTCATAGAAACACTTTTGTTGTCAAGAGAAATCCATTTCTTTTTCATAGATAAGCGACAAATTGAAATAAATCTTCATAAAAAAAATAATAACAAGCAGTATAAATGAATAAAAATTATAACAATGTTTTTATTTTTATTGCAAAAATATTTTTTCAGAGGTGTTCGGGAATAAAACCCACATTTCGCCCAAATGTCCGAGATTTTTGCCGTGTTCATCCGGAGTCGACAATTTAGGCGATGGCAGCCCTATCCAATAGCAATATATGGGCAATCGAATACGACTGGAATACCCACTGTTTTTAATTCAGTTAACGTTTGACAAAGAAGTATTCCGTTATGTATTATTAAAGTTGAATCTCAGTAATCCAAAAGAAGCAGGATAACAATAATTTTCTATTCTAAGAATTTCTTTACTTTCAATGAATGTTTCTGAATCATAAGAAATGGAATCTATGACTAATCGTTGTATTACACGGATACTATTGATTGTAGCAAAATACGTCTCTTGATTGCAGGAAAAGAATCCTATAATGCAAATTATTATTTGTTATAATGACATCATCTACAAAAGTATTGGTGCCTGGAAAAATAATATCCGTAAATATATTGTTATCTGTAATAATTAAGATAGGTGAAACGCTAAAATTCCATCAATCTTCCTTATCACACGAATTCACAGAATTTCGTATAATAATCAAATATCAGAAATGCAATGATCCAAAATTAGCACTAATCATGCATATTTTCTCAACTTACAAATAATTTGTAGGAAACATGATAAGCTTTATATTAAATTGATCATTTAGACTTAGTCACAAGTTTAAATACGATTACGAGGATGTGGAGATTTTAATCAAAAAAATGTCAGGTATGTTTAACACGTGTGGTTAATTAGTGGTAATTTGTGTGATATGTGAAAGCCTATCAACTCGTATTGGTCAGACTGTAACTATTTAAGGCGGTGCACCAGCAACGCGAAGCGTTAAACTTTTTTTTCAGAATTATCTATTCGCAATTTATAATACGTACATATAGCATATATGTCGACATATATTATCTTTACTTTGGTTTAACATTTTTTATAATGTGAATATTATTTAATTCATTTCAAAATGAAAATACTATTAAAATTATTGATTTCGTCCATCTTCTTAAAGGTACTTACTTACATCATCACTTAAATTTGCATTTTTATATTATTGAGCTACAAGGCGCAATGGAACACTACGGTGGGTTTGTTGGGTAAGCATTTAATAAGAATGCAGTTTTTTTCTATCCCATGAAGAACACAATAGTACGCCAACATCTTTCACGCGAATGAATTTTCTAACACAAAATTTCTTGTATTAGCCATTTCTACGGTGGCATTTGAAATCTTACAGCCTATAAATCATACATTATGAAACACGTAATGTGTAATTTGTTTTTAATCCGTAAATTATCAAATCTACTACAATAACGATGCGTAAGGCATCCATATTTCCTGGAGCACGCATTGACTCTTAGCTGCACTTATGTTGCGGCGGAGTCGTGAGTACAGAGCAAAAATAAAATACGTGGTTAAATTCAAGAAAATAATTTTATGGTAAGAACCTGGAGTTTAAAAGTTTATAATTTTGTGTGGGTAAATTCTGTTTTGTCTATAGCAACCTAAATCACAACAATGTTAAAAATTTAAGAAAAATAAATACTTACATTACAGAACTTCGCCGAAAATTTGGCAACTGCAGACGAGAGTGCTTTAGCGTCCATGTTTGCGGCTGAACTGTTCACTTGTATTAAGAGTAACGGAACTGTAAACAAACACACTAAAATTAGATCTCTTCGACTAGCGAGGATAGAAAACACAAACCACACGGTTAAAATCGTGTTGAGTCTTATAACAGAAATAAACTTGTACAGGGAAAAAATATCGCAATTGAATATTGTATTTCATGACATCACCCACCGACGCCAGACTAGCAACTACGCAATACCGGTACGCGCTGTTTTGTGAATCACAAATTCACAAGAATGCGTTACCGGGGCCGATTGTCAAAATATCTTTCAATTATTAGACAGAAAAAAAATCAATATTAGGATTACTCACTTAACAGAGTGAACGGGCGAACTGATGAACTCAGGGAAAATGGTAACATTATAGTAATTACACACTATAAATCATTATCCCTCTTTACATTCCACACAACTGATAAACAACGTCCAATCGGAGTAGTTACATATTTGTATCTTATCTACAAAGTGCAATGCTATGTAAGTAAAAATTGTAAAACAGACTGAACAATCGCAGTAGGTGCCTGCCAAATATGGGTTATATGTGTGAAGGTGTTATACACATTATATTAGTGTTTTAACATTCTAACTTGTAACTTTGTATATTGATGCGAATTTTGTATCCTAGTTAGGTATTCATATTATAATTTAACTAAATAGTGTACTCGTATAGTACACTATTTTCTGCCGGGAAACCTAAGATAATTTATATTATAATAAACACACGTACACACCCACGCTTTTATTCTAGAAGAGAAGGCGGAGGCACGCCCACTTTTCATCATGTGTATTTTATCAAATTATATGATAGGGAAGCCTATTGCCACATCGGGTACAATTTCTAGACTGCTAGCTGATACTTAGTAGAAAAACTTAATATAGTTTACCCAAGTCAGGGATCAAACCCGAGACCAATCGTTCCGCAATAAAACTACGCCGCTAAGGCGTTTATGATACACTTGGTTTGGCTAAAACTTCGTCTGCGTGGACTTCCATCCATCACGACCCTTGCTATACCTCCCGGTACACCTCTGCATAACACAGAGCCCGCGGGACGCGTGTGGCCCTTCTCCTCCATGTGGACTGTGGACTGCTATCTTCAACTGACCTTGTATGTTTAGTAAAATACACTCTGTCTCAACTAACTTGGGCCACTATAGCGCCATATCCTGACGCATACAAAATATTATATCCTACCTACCACTAATTAAAATAATTTTAAATTGTTGATTTATGTTTTATTGCTTATTTTTTTGCGTCCCCCGGTTGTTTTAATTATTTTGTCTTTATTATAATTTAATGATCATAGTTATAGACACGGAAAACTCTTTGATCGACACTGCCCAATGCCTATAAGTTGTTCGGGTCAGTATGAACCCGAAGTGTCACCGGATTGTGCCCGATGTTGGTAGACAAAAAGTGAGGGCACTAGTTGCACTACTCCTGTGACTGTGGTGTGCATCTTCGCTAACATTTCGGGCATAAAACGCGTCAGTGTGTAATGTATATGTGTGTATCATTAATTATGAAACGAAAATCTTATTCTGTTTATAACTACTGTATGGGAGCATCCTAGAGATTAGAGTATACAATATAACTTGAGTATGAACTGTGAAAAACTCCACAACAGTGCGGAAGCACACGCAAAGTGTGTCAAAATTAGTGATTCAGCAGTGCGGCGAAATACATATGCTGTGTTTTGTGTAGGCGATGGACACACTATTTAGGTGGGTCGCAACTCGTAGCGCTCTTTTACTCTACGTGAGCGCAAAGAAACACGCCTGGCATATACACAGGAATGTATAGAGGAGGGAGTTCAGTGCCCACCGCAGAAGTTCCTATACAAAAGATTTTGAGGCAGAGTACTTCTACTATAAATTTTACACAGATTTTTTTTACTAGAATACAGTCACCCCTTTCGATATTGACTAGGTACGCCCATAGTCATTTGGTGAGCGGCAGGAGGTAAAGTCATTATTTTGGTGATGCAGTTAACGTGTGGTCCAGGTAACATATTATGGATATATATGCTTATAATGGACTTTGCACATATGGGCTTATATTAGTATAACAGCACTCATGTTCTGGAGATACTGGATTGGAATTCCGGATTACACAATATGTTTTTAATGTTTTGTAACACAATAGGCCCTGGGTTATCTTTTTGCACGTTGACTTGACTTTCCTTGCATCCTGCCGCATTACGGTCTCTCTTTATGACGGAGGGCTAAGAGCCCTCAATTGCTGAAGAGGGGCTTTATCGTTTGCGATTATACGAGACCGACCACCCGTAGTGTCCACCTCGGAGTCACTTAATAGAAGTAGTCGAACAAGCAGTGCTCACATTGCGAATGCTAATAACCGCCAATTGGTCGCCTTTTACGACAAGGCAGGGGATGTCGTGGCGAAATTCTCTAGATGCACTCAAACCACGGACATGAAGCGTCGGGCAGTCGTCCTCCTGGCACCTTCTACGTCTCCTCTGGCTGTAGATGGGATTGATCGGCTCAAGATCCCGCACAGCGTTCTCCTTCACCGGAACGACGCACTCGGAAAAGGAGACCATCGCTCTCCATGAATTCCAATGGCCGACCATGACGGACACAACGGTCGGCAGCGAAATATCTCTACTGACGAATGCTTTAAAAGTACTGCGGTGTAGATCCCAATATTGATACACCTTGTGAGACTATTGGACAATGTCCCCACAACTGTTGCCATGGTAAGGACACGAGGCGGACTCTTCTAATTCAATCCGACCGAGAAACGTGCCGAAACACTTGTGGTCTGTCAATTAACTCTTGTGACACAGAATGTCAGACTTTGTGCATGGTGACATCTTTCAAGTCTGTTTAAAAAGACTGGCTGCACTGCCGCGACGGTCCACAGGTCCGTACTGGGACTCTCTGGTGTGGTATGCCATTATTACAGTGAGGCATTAGATAGGCGGCATATAGAGGCCAATTCAACCGTAACCTCTCCCGGGATCAGCCTCCACCCGAAATGGCATAGTTTTTCCTGCCAGAACAATACTGATGTGAGGTGTTTGACATCCAACTTCCATGGCAGAGTGCCGGCCAAGAAAAATATGCCCTTGGCCATTCTCCAAAATAGTATTAATGTCAAGCAGATTTCATAGTTAAAAAAATTCGTTCAATTATTAATGGATTGTGCTTAGAAAAGTGTTGCACCAATCCTAAATCGGACTGGGATGAGGGCAGGTAGTAGAACACAGCAGGTAGTTTTATTCTGCCAGGAACTTCCACTTAATTAACTCTTATCACAACCAAAGTTTCATCAACATCTTTATTTTTTAAGTGAACTGTATTTGGTACCTTTTCAAATTAAATCCTAGTTTTCTAATTTTGCACTATAAAAAACAATGTTCTAACAAATTTGACAAAGTGTACACTTTCTGTAAATTACTTAATTTTTTTGGAGTCTAGATGTAAAATGTATTTATCATAAAATATTTTTAACTTTAATTAGTTATGGCTATTTTTTCTTCAGAATCTAAGTGGACTTTTGCCTGTAAAATCTACAAATAAAGAAAGATATTATTATAACAGATATAATAAACTTCACAAACAAGCTCTGAAAGTAGACCCTTATTACACCTACATATATAAGACTTGTATGGATGATGTCTTCTAATTGGAAAATTCATTGGTGTCCTCCACACAGTCAACAATATTTTTCCTAGGCTATGAGTTTGCCTCATACTGACTACTTATTAAACCTACTTTTCACATTATACATATAAATAATTTCACTCGTCCTGTACCTGTAATAGTGCAGGGAATTTTGGTCGCCTGGCAAATAAAGGCTCCAGTAGTCATGATTTTCGAAATTGTTGATTTAAAATGTATACTTATATAATAGCTTAAAATTGGTTACTTGAATGTACTATAATTAAAAAAAAAACACGTATTATATAGATTAATTTAAGTAATAGATGAGGTTATGTCCTTACCTGAATAATCAAATAAATATTTCACAAAATAATACCCACTATGTACCACTGCTCTCACTAATTATACAGACGAAATAATGCAACGCTAATAATAATAAAATATGCAGTATAAGTTTATGATCAATAACTTCTTAATCTTGAATGAAAGTTGATCCAAAATTACGATAGTTTTAATAATTATTGTAAAGTCAGGTGACATCAACTTTTATAACAACAATGTCAACTGTCAACATAGGTAGGTACCGGGTAATTCCAGTATTATATATTAGTCTATGCCGGGTAAAGGACAATGCCCAAAACCAGGCTATCTTTGTGTCAATCATGCTTCTTTCAATTATTATCCATAAAAAATCACTTTATTTATTATTTCACTTGTATTTATATCAGTCATAAGCGATTTTTTTAATTTATTTAATTGTAGTGTAGTGTATATAGAAAACAACTATTGGTAAGTGTGTATTTTATTTAGTTGGGTGTTGGGATGGACGAGCCCCCAGATCCTGGGGGTGATGTTCCCCAACCATCACATTTTATAACAATTGAAACTGCTTCAAGCTTAGACACTGACTGTTCAGTTTCCAACACAAATAAAAGAAAGCGCATACGGTTAAGTAAGGTGTGCAAAATATGCAATAAAAAAAAACGCAAAAATGCAATGGCTGTAGACTCGGGTAAAACTGGATGTCGTTGCGAAGACAGTGACGAAAAAATCACTGAAAATCAATCACCTCTCAAAGCACCGCATACACAAGCTCTTCCATCTCAGGCTTCTCAGGTACCTCCTAATATTACTGATAGTATTAGAAAAGAATATACTGCATTGGATGCTTCACCGTTTATTATTCATGTTGCTAGGTCTAGTACAGGAGAGATAACACAAGATCTTAATTTGCATCCAATATGCTTTGGCAGATTTTTGTATAAAAACCAGGTGTCAAACATAGTACAAGGCAGTTTGAAGCGTATTGGTCGCAACAAAATTTCAATGGCATTCACAAGTCACTTAGCAGCAAATTCTTTCTTAAAACATCATGCCTTATTGGAAAAAGGCTATGAAGCTTTTATTCCATCTTTTAACGTTACCAGGATGGGACTCGTAAGAGGTGTACCGGTGGACATGTCTGTGGAAGAAATAAAAGAAAATATTAGGGTTCCTTTAGGTTGTGGCGACATAATAAAAGTAAGACGCTTAAATTTTAAAACAATAGTGGATGGCTCTGCTACTTGGAAACCATCCCAGACTATAGTGCTTACTTTTGATGGTCAGGTCCTTCCCACAAGAGTATTTATGTGTTTTAATTCCCTCAAAGTAGAACTATACATTTATCCTTCAATTCAATGCTACAATTGTTGCCGGTATGGACATACTAAAGATACATGCAGATCTAAACCAAGGTGCTATAAATGTGGACAAGGGCATACTGGTACATCTTGTGATTGCGACCAAGATAATAGTTATTGTTGTCTTTGTGGCGGCCCCCATATTGCAATTAGCAAGGTTTGCCCAGAAGCCAGTAGGCAGACAAATATAAAAAAGTATATGGCCCAAAATTGCGTTTCATACTCAGAAGCATCAAAGATACATCCTCCGGTGACAAAATCATATGCTGACACATTAAAGTTTACACCCCCATCTTCTTTTGTAGCCAACAGCCAAGATGTCAAAACTCCAGCCACTCAACCATTGCACAGTAACTCTTATAAAAAAACTGTTTTTCTGAAGCCCCGTTCTCCGCCTAAATCGATACAAGGTTATGATCGTGCAGCCCACCAAGCTCTTGTAGGTGATTTCAACTCTCCCACTTATGCTGATGGGTGTGCACTTCCTAAAACTGGTACCCTGCCAGAACCACAATCAGTAGCCGATATTATAATAGCTTTAGTTTCATCACTGTCACAAACAATTTTACCGTCCAACGTTGCCCCTTTATTGAAAATAATAACTGACATATTTAACAATGGCTCACTTAGGCAGAGTTCTACAATGGAACTGCAGAAGCGTAGTGAAGAACAAATCTGATTTAATTTATCTTATTAATAAATTTAATCCTAGTGTTATAGCTCTATGTGAGACGTGGTTAAAACCGGAATTTTGTTTTAAAATTCCTGGTTATTCCTGTCTCAGGGAAGATAGAGCCGATGGGTATGGCGGTGTTGCCATACTCATCAAAAGCCCCTAAATTTTTCCCAGTTTGACTTACCATCTCACCATAATGATTTTTCCATAATAGCATCCATTGTTAATAATATTTGTTTTGTATCTATTTATATCCCGCGTCCCTGTTCTTATATATTTAGAGAAATAAACAACATTATTTCTATTTTACCGAAACCATTTTTAATTGTAGGAGATTTTAATTCTCATCATGAGTCGTGGGGCTGTTCAACAACAAAAACTTGTGGAAGAGATCTTATTGATATCATTGATTCTCATAATCTTTGTATTTTAAATTCAGGCTCTCCTACCCGCCGTACCAACCCTGATGAAGGTCTCAGTGCCGTGGATTTAACCATTAGTTCACCAAGCCTAGCTTCTTCTCTTACTTGGGAAATTCTTCCTTATTCTCATGGGAGTGATCACCTACCAATTCTGATTAACTTTCCACATACCAAGAAACCTTCTGTTTCGCGGTCGCCACGTTTAAAATATGTATTAAAAGATGTAAATTGGAATGAGTACAAAAAACGACTAGATAAACAAATTTCAAATCTCCCGGATATCCAAAATAACAACGAAACAGTATGTTCTATGGCTCTTGCTCAATTAATGACTGAGGTTGCGGATGAGATTTTTCCCATTAAAAACACCACTAGCACCAGGATCCCGTCTCCACCTTGGTGGGACCGAGAGTGTACAGAAGCTGCAAAGAAAAGGAAAAGAAGCCGAAAGGGCTTACTGCCAAAATATGACTTCAGAAAATTTTGATTACTACATGTTGATTTCTAAACAGACGAAAAATTTATTTCAAAAGAAAAAAATCTGAAGGCTGGAAATCATTTTGTCATTCTATTTCCCCAGATACTCGTCCATCTATGGTTTGGCGAAATATTCGAAGATTTCGATCAGCCTTTAGTGATAATTCCGTCTGTTCACTCTCGCCTTCCCTAACAGAAGATATTTTAGATCATTTGGCTCCTCCTACTGTTCCACAACAACTTTGTCCATCCGCAGTCCTGAAAATAGACGATGACTTAAACTCCCCATTTTCACTATCAGAGCTCAAAGGTGTTTTAACTAGCGTCAAAGATTCTTCCCCAGGTGAAGATGGCATTCCCTACTCTTTTTTTAGTAATCTTAGTGAAACAGCATTACTTTATTTTTTAAACATTGTTAATTCTATTATGATAACTGGTAACATACCTGCCTCATGGCGTTCACAAATTGTATTGCCTATTCTGAAACCTGGTAAAATTGCGTGCCAGGCCTCATCTTATCGTCCAATAGTTTTATCCTCCGTACTGTTAAAACTCGCTGAACATATGGTTAAAAACCGTTTGGAATGGTATATCGAGAGTAACCGCCTTCTGTCAGATAGCCAATATGGATTCCGAAAAGGCAAAAGCACGATAGATAGTATTAGTATTTTTGTGTCCGATATCCGCCTAGCTTTTTCTGAGAGCAAATCAGTGGTTGCCACATTTTTAGATATCAATTCAGCATACGATAATGTCATTCCCTCCATTCTAAGAAAAAATGCATGATCTTAACATCCCTGGTATGCTATCTAATTTTATTACAAATTTAATAAGAGAACGATATATTAATATTTGTCCAGATGATGCTACCAAATTATCTAGAACCGTATGTAGGGGTCTACCCCAGGGATCAGTGCTAAGTCCCTTACTTTACAATATTTACACATATGACCTGGAATCAGCTTTAAATAGTTCCGTTAAAATCCTTCAATATGCAGATGATCTCCTTCTTTATACATCAGAAAAAATAACTTCTAATACTTGTTCCTCTATGTCTTCAGCTATGAGCAATTTAGAATCCTGGATGACTCTAAATGGATTAGATCTTTCACCTTCTAAAAGCTGTTTAGTTTTGTTTACCAGAAAACGTTTATTTCCTATAATAGAAGTAAAATATAAAAATGTTATGATTCCGGTAAAGACCGAAGTGAAATTTCTTGGTGTTTTATTAGACTCAAAACTTACGGGTTCTCAACATAGTGATTATTTAGTTGCTAAATGCGAACGGAACTTGAATATTTTACGTTGTCTTTCAGGTGTTTGGTGGGGTGCGCACCCATTTTCATTACGACTCGTATATAATGCTTTAATTAGAAGTCTTTTAGACTACGGTACATTTATCTTGGAACCGGCTAATTCAGCAGCGTTTAAAAAACTTGACTTAATTCAGAACAAGGCTCTTAGAATAATTGCTGGTGCGATGAAATCCAGTCCAATTAACGCTCTGGAAGTTGAGTGTGTAGAACCTCCTCTTAAATTGCGAAGACAGTACTTGTCAGACAGATTTTTGTTTAAAGCCTTGCAATTTTCTAATCACGCTCTTTTCCAATACTTCAATCTCTTTCTCAATATATTGCAACATCTTCATCGTGGAAAGAAAAATCACTTCCTTGTTTGGTTATAAGTTTTCGTAAATTTATAAGTTTTCAAGCGCCCACTTATAGATCAGTTTCTCTCCCAATTTTTATGGTTGGGTTTAAATCACTTCTGCTTTCGCCGGTAATATGTTATTCCTTAGGCGTTGATAGAGACCATCCTAATGCTAATACTCAATTTAATGAATTAGTAAGCATTAAATGGCCTGATTTTCACCACATATACACTGACGCATCAAAACACTCTTTGTCAGATTATACTGGCGTGGGCGTTTACCATACTCAATATAACATTATACAAAAAATAAAGCTTCCTCCAGAAACTTCAGTCTTTACAGGGGGAATGTTATGGAATATATAAAGCGTTAGAATTTATTCTTATTGCTAGACTTAGTAAAACTGTTATTTTTTCAGATTCATATAGTGCCCTTCAGGCCGTTGAAAAATTTCCTTTCAAATCAAAATCTCACTCAATTGTGATACTGAATATCAGAAAAAAGCTCGTAGAATGCCTTTCCAAAAACGTAACTGTAGTTTTATGTTGGGTCCCTGGTCACGTTAATATAAAAGGAAATGTAAAAGCCGACCGTTTGGCTAATGAGGCGATCACAAGTGGTGATATATATCCCTATATAAATTATTGCAACGATCTGGCTGCACTTCCAAGCACTTTTCTCAGGGACTCCTGGGAAAAGTGCTGGGAAGAAAGCAGTCAGATAAAGGGAAAAAATATATTCGAAAGTCCAATTGGGTATACCGGAGAAACCATGGTTTTGTAAATTGAAACTTGGTAAGCGATGTACTAGTATAATCATGAGAATGCGCTTGGGTCATGTGTGTTCGCCAGCTCACCTGGCTAGACTTGGTATTATTGCTAGTAGAACTTGTGAATGCGGTGAAGAGGAGGGTGACCTCAATCATATCTTCTTCGCTTGTCCGCTTTATGATAATGCTCATTTTATAAGTCAACTCATTTTCTTTGGTGTTCCTTTTCCTTGTTGTATTTCTTCCCTCCTCTTATTTAATGTAAATATTTATAAAGCTATTTCCTCATTTATTGTACATAATAACATAAAAATATAGTTTGTATATTCTTATTAATATATTGTATTGGCGAATATTATTATTATTAATATATTATATCTTGACTAACTTTCCTGACTTAATCCTAATTCCGAAACCAATTTCCTTCCTGTAATATGTTTCCCTAGCTTTATTGACATTGGCGTAGCACAGCAACACAGTGCTTGTAGCCATAAAAAAAAAAAAAAAAAAAAAAAGTAACACTATGACATTTGAGTGTACTCTGTCTTTTACAGCAAGAAATTTAATTGTGTTGCGATCCCTTCTGACATCTTATCGATATCGATAGATGCTTTATCTATCGGCTATGGTAAATTCACAGACTTGCTAAAATAAACACTTTTCGGTCAGTCAACTACAAACCGTTGCAAAATGCCATTTTAGATAAAGGTAAAAAAAAGATATCAAAACCCTAATTTGGTTTTCAAGTACCAAATGAGGTCTGGGTATATAAAAGCACTCGTTAAGATGCTGTTAAATTACAATAAACTAAAGAACTACCGGCTTTCTTCGAGCTAAATTTTATCCAATTTTCATTTGCTATTTACAGCAGTTTCCATGCCTTCCGAAACGTCATTCACACAAAAATGGTTTAGCATTTAGATTATTAAATTAAGAAAATGTTAGAAATTTCGGAAGGAATGGAAACCGCTGTAAGTAACAAACAAGAAATCGGCCAGAATTTCGTCTAGGAGAAAGCCAGTACACCTGTTCTTTTTTGACTTTCTTAGCGATTAAAAGATGCCCAAGAGGTGTAATTTGACAGAAGCTACTAAAATGAGACAATAAAATTAAAACACAGCGGTATCATTCATGTCACATATGTTTGATAACTTATTTCAATATTAATAAAACTTTGTCGAAATGCTTAGAGCAAACACGGTGCTGTTTTTTTCAATGCCAATTGGGACGAGCTATGGAAACGATCCATTTTTGCCTCATAGCATCATCTGTGGGGTATCTGCAATGAAACACACTATGAAAATCAGATAGTTTCCTCGACCCCAGCCTTCGCGCACGGTTTTCAAGTGGCTTTTACCACTACACCATCGTATATTGAAAGTAAAAGGCAATTTATGCAAAATAGTAAACTGCAATATACTAACATCTATGTTATCGACAGAATATGCAACACAACACTATTGAACACGACTACGTAAATTGGTAAAAATGAAAAATACTTAATAATGACTGGATCGAATGGCCAACAGCAGATTATAATATGACTAAAGCATAATAAAGTATAATTAATAACACTTTTTGCACTTATGTACAGGGTTTAAACAAATATATTAGGTTTTTTGTTTACTCACCGATGGAAGCTGATGATTTCAGTTTCATTTTCTTTACGAGAAGAATGAGATTTACACCCCACAATAACGCAGGCCATTGCTTGTTCCTAGGCCTATATTTTACTTAAATAGCACTGTGAATTTATTAAAATTAATGACAAAAATATTACACAACATGTAGCCACTTTTGAAAAGCACGCGCTGAAGTATAACGTAACTAAATTGTGTGGGCGCGTTTGTGACATTGTTTTGAGATTGGCAAGTTGGAACATTTGACATTTTATTTGCTTTTTAATTCGGCATCATAAAGATGACCAAAGGTAACCATTTGATTATTTTAAGGTGGTAGCTCAAGGTCCATTTTCATACATTTTGTTTCGGCTTTAATCTGGGTAACTAAACAAGTATTGGCAAGTAAAGAATTTAAATTCGGCCTTTAAAATTTAATATGACGAAATTTTAAAGGCCGAAATATCCATGATTATTAATTATTTTTACGTCTTTCAACTGCGAGAACTAATCACTAACTAGACGTGAATTTAAATTCTTTACTTGCCAATACTTGTTTAGTTACCCAGATTAAAGCCGAAACAAAATGTATGAAAATGGACCTTGAGCTACCACCTTAAAGTGTACGCAAGCCGACCTTAGCAACATAATATTCGTCTCGTTCTTTTCAACGGTTTTGGCCTATTTGAAAAAATAGGACAAGTATATGAGGGTAATTTAGATTCCTTCTATGCTTGTTCTTGTTCTGAGGTTTTTCTTATGTACCGTAAAATGAGGTGATTAGGGACAAAAACCAACTTTATTATTAGTTTTATAGTAGTTTTCTATACTAAATCAATAGGAGCGAAGCAGTAATGGCTAATCTCAGGAACTACCGGTCCAAACTGAAAAATTCTTTTTGCGTTGGATAGCCCTTTGTTCGTGGAGTACTATAGGCTATATATCATCACACTATACCCAATAGGAGCGGAGCAGTAATGGCTAATCTCAGGAACTACCGGTCCAAACTGAAAAATTCTTTTTGCGTTGGATAGCCCTTTGTTCGTGGAGTACTATAGGCTATATATCATCACGCTATACCCAATAGGAGCGGAGCAGTAATGGCTAATCTCAGGAACTACCGGTCCAAACTAAAAAATCTTTTTGCGTTGGATAGCCCTTTATTCGTGGATTGCTATAGGCTATATATCATTACGCTATGACCAATAGGAGCGGAGCAGTAATGAAACATGTTGCAAAAACGGGTAAAAATTATTAGTTTTGAGAGCTTCCGTTGCGTGCGCTGCGTAAACGATTAAAGTTATGCAACAATGATGTATGACAGGATTGTTCCTCTTAAAAAAATTCTAAAAAATATATTATAAAACAAAGTCCCCCTCTGCATCTGTCTGCCTGAACGTGTTAAACTCAAAAACTACCCAACGTATTAAGATGAAATTTGGTATGGAGACAGATTGAGACCCTGGGAAGAACGTAGGCTCCCGGGAACCTACTACTTTTATAACGGAAAACTTTAGCCTGAAAAACTTTATAACGCGGGTGGAGCCGCGGGCAAAAGCTAGTTATTAATATATTTTAAATTTCAATTAATAAATAACTAACTAAGTATATACTTAATGAATGTTATGCTTTTAAAATATGTGTTTTTGAATTATATCAATGGTAGGTACACATGTTGTATTTCCACTGAATTTATTCCCAGTTCCATAATGTTCTATGGCAGTTTTTAGAATTAAGGGATCATACTTTCTATGTCGCCGTGAACTTTTAGAAATATACTCACGAAGCATTTATAAAGAAAAATACTATACGTAAAATATTTTCCTTAGGCTTGTGGCTTGTTTTGCTTAGTTTGAAAGACCCAAGCCTCTATTAAAAATATACATATATATAAAAATATACATCTGATTTTGTATTTCTTATTTTATTTTCCTATACTTACTTACCTATGATAATTAACTATTACCTTAATCAGGCTGTGAATTGGATTGGATAGATTCGATATCCAGGCCAAGCAACATTTTATATTAGTGTTTCTAACATGAGTTGCCTGGGATCGGAATCCTCCAAAGAGAGTTGGCGTCATGCAGGCGACCGGTCATAAACACTGAATAAGCGTACGCTGAATCTATACTACAATATGTGTTGATGCTATAGTAGAGTGAAGTAATGGTAGGTGGAAATAAAGATTAAGTATTCCATGTAATACTTAGTCGTAACTCAGAAAAATATATACTTAAGTACACAAAAGGTCAGGCAGCAAACGATAGCGAAAGCAATAAAACGGATATTCCGCCACACTATTTTAGAAGTTGTATTGAAGTTTCGTCTTATCAAATATGTTGGTAGGTACCTATCAGTTTCTTATAAGGGCGATTAAAGTTAGGGGAAAATAATGTAAGAATTTTCGCTCGAAAAAGAGCCAAGAGGGGAAAAAATCCAACTAAAAGTATAAAATGCTATTATCAGAATGTGAGGGGGCTACGATCTAAAACTGCGTTGGTTAATAAGAACATACCTATCATTGATGCAGACATTATAGCCCTCACCGAAACGTTTTTAACTAGTTCTATATGTGATGGGGAACTTTTCTCCGATGGATATACTGTGCTTAGAAAAGATAGAGCTGATGACGTTGGCTGGGGTGGAGTTCTATTGGCGGTAAAGAATTCATACTCGGTGTCCATGGTCACAGACTTCTATGAGGTAACAGATGATAAAGAGTTACTCATTGCAATAATTACATGGAAAAATATAAAATTTTTGGTTGTTGTAGTATACTTGCCGCCTAGATATAATGAAGAACAATATTTAAGTGTTTTAACTTGTATTGAAAATGTTATTTGTAAGTACGCGTCACTAGAATTTATTATATTAGGCGATTTTAACCTTAATTCATGTAGTACAAATGTAAAAATCCAATTCAATTATTTTAAAGAATTTTGTCATTGCAACCAGTATAATAATATATTAAACGAATATGGAGGTCTATTAGATCTAGTGTTGAGTGGGCTCGGGAATGACCATGTACGCGTATATGCCAGTGACGAGGAACTGGTGCCGCCGGACAAGTATCACCCTCCACTGTTTCTTATTGTAAAATTTCCGCGCGGACCAGTAAGAACGCTGCCATTACTAACAACCTCGCATCGCCATCCAGCATCTGCACCAAATTGGAACTTTCGCAGGGGTGATTTGTATACACTATACGCTTCACTAACAGATATGGATTGGACTGACTTATATAATGAATCGGACATTGATCTTGCCTTGGATATTTTTTACACTAGACTAAATTACAATATAAATAAATTCGTGCCGTTAAAAAAACACACTTTAGGAAAACGTCAATTCACATATCCATCATGGTATACTGCTGAAATTATAAATAATATCAAACGTAAATATTATCATCACATGAAGTACAAGACCGAAGGAAAACAATTTAATAGGGAATTATTTAGGTTCTATAGAACCCATGTAAAGTTTTTGTTAAAATCTGCTTATGACTCATATATCAGAACAGTTGAACGAAATATAGCAAATGATCCAAAAACATTTTGGCAGTATATTAAAGATAAGCGAAGCACCAAACAGATAATATCTGAATATGAATATGATGGCCGCTCAGTAACAGGCCAGAATGCTGCAAATGCATTTGCCACTTATTTTAGTTCAGTTTTTCATCCCGATGAACCCAAATTAGATTATAATGCAGTACAAAGAAATACTGTTAACAACTCCGCTCAGGTTATTATCAACAACATAACCTCGGCAGAATTACGACGGGCAGTCGCTCGCCTTAAACCACATTCTGCCTCTGGTCCAGATGAGATCCCACCTTTTCTGGTAAAGGATTGTATCTCAATACTGGCGGAGCCGCTATTGTATCTGTACAACCTATCTTTGGATATGGCGAGGTATCCGTTGAGGTGGAAAACTTCTAGAGTAACACCAATACCTAAGGGCAGTCCGAGTAAACATGTTACTATGTACAGACTAATAGCAGTGCTTTCGGTTTTTGCTAAAGTGTTTGAGTCGATTTTGGATCACAGCATAAGGCAGCAAATCGTCACCCACATTGCCGACGAGCAACATGGCTTTAGAGCATGTCGCTCGACAGCCACTACTCACATTAATTTTGTTGACTATATAACAATACAAATGGACGCGGGGAGACAAGTGGACACCGCCTATTTTGATTTTAAAAAAGCATTCGATATCGTTGATAATGATATTCTCCTTTCAAAAATGTCTTCAGTAGGTTTTACACCTAAATTATTGGAATTTTTCGCATCTTATTTGCGAAATCGAACTCAATACGTGCGGTTGAGCGGGTAGGAGTCTGGTAGTTTCTATACTAGATCAGGGGTCAGCCAGGGCAGTACGCTGGGGCCGACACAATTTTTGATTATGATAAACGATTTGCCGACGTCAGTCAACACTTCTCGCTGTTTACTATTTGCGGATGACTTAAAGTTGTATTCGGCTGTAAGTGGGCTTGATGATTGCAAAGCCATTCAAAATGACATAAATGCTATTGTCGCATGGAGTGAAGCAAATCTCCTACATTTCAATGAATCAAAATGTAAAGTAATTACATTTACACGCGTGCGCCGACCACTTACGTTTAACTATACTATCAATGATAATAGGATAGAACGGGTAGATAAAATAAAAGATTTAGGACTGTTACTGGACTCAAGATTGGACTTTAGGCAGCATATAATATCTACCTGCGAAAGTGCCAGTAAAATTCTCGGGTTTGTAATAAGGGTATGTTCCACGTTTGATAGTTGTAGAGTTGCTTTAACGCTATACAAAGCGTATGTGCGCAGTAGACTCGAATATAATGCATTGGTCTGGGATCCATACCAAAGTATATATACTTTAGGAATCGAACGAATTCAAAAAAAATTCGCCCGATACTTGTACAAGCGAATGTATGGGTATTATCCATATCTGTACCCATCTTTGTTTATAACGGGGATGGTGGGGCTAAATACGCTGGAGTATAGGCGGAAGCTGTTACTTTTAGTCCACTACTACCATCTCCTTATAAACAAGGTGGACAATCCGACCACGTTAGAACAAGTGGCTCCAGCTTGCATTCCGGCTCGATTTCTGGTCGGGGCGGAGAGCGCAGATGGTCCACGTCGGCGCAGAAGGATGTTCGCGGCGCCACGAGGGGTGCGCACGCACCGCGGTGCTGCGGCGCCTACCGCCCGCGCCGTCGCACTACTCAACGCTATGCACGCTCAACACGCAGATCTAGACCTTTTCATGACAAACCCCGCCATATATATAATGTAATTAAGCTGTTCCTAGATAGTTTATAATAAGTGCACATAGTATATGTATAGGTATTAAGTTTTTAATAATTTAATTTTTGTTAAGAAATAATGATATCCTTTGTTTTATAGAGTTTATATTTGTTAAATTTTATGTTTAAAATTTTTGTTAATGAAAATGTAAGTGTTTTGGTGTCAGTACTGTAAACTTACATTAATTTGTGATAAATAAATAAATAAATAAATAAATGTGCAATAATTTTTTATAGCAATAACTAGTACTTATATACTACTACTTACTGCAATGTTGAACTTAATTAGACACGTAGGTACCTGTAGAATTCCAGAAAACATGGAAATAATATTCTGAGTTTGTACTTCGGAATCCATTTATTTACAAACTGACATTTCTTTGAAACAAAACATTATATTAAGAAAAACGTACCAGCCAGTACACTACACTCCTCCATACTAAATTAACAAAACACTCAACTCTACAACTTAAAATGATAATACCTCACATTCTATAATCAGGAACGTTTGTCAATCTACACTGCCTAATAGGGCGTTGCCTGGGACGTGGAGTCGTTGGCTCATACGGTAAGGCGTCCTGAAATTCAGGTGATAGCGGGGTGGCACTACCCTGAAGTTCCACTAACGGAGACCGCGTCGCGATCGGTCTACTGACCGGAGTATGAATTGCGGAATCGCACACTCTCTGCCCCTGCACCGATGATAAAGTGGCTGGCTCTGAACCTAGTGCTGACCTTAATCCTGCACTAGGAAGTTGAGACACCCTTTTCATTGGAATCGCTAGGGATAAACTAGCGTTCTCCTTCCTAATTTGGTTTTCATTTTTATGAAACTTCCTTTTAATTTGGTCTATATGCCTGTGAACTAACTCTCCCCGGCTGCCTACAATCTCGTAATCAGTATTCCCTAAACATCTATGAATTTTGCCTGAGACCCATTTGTCTCCACTCAAATACTGACGGTACCATACCTCTTCACCCTGATCGAAAGATCTGTGTACCCCTTTTCTAGCTCCACTTTGCCGTTGCTGAGCTTTCCTTACAAAATTCTCCCTGTCTGGCCTTAAAACGTCTAACTTCGTCCGTAACCGTCTACCTAACATTAACATTGCAGGGCTTTCTCCCGTAGTCGAATGCGCAGTATTTCTATAGTGTAAAAGATAAGTATAAAGTGCTTTATCAACTTCTTCCTTAGCCTGCACTGCTTTCTTAATAACCTTCTTTAAGGATCGCACTGCATTTTCCGCGAGACCGTTTGAGGAAGGATGATATAGCGCCGAAAAAACGTGATCTATACCATTAGATTTAAGGAAACTACCAAACTCATTGCACGTAAACTGGGGCCCATTATCCGTAACGATCTGCTTGGGTAGGCCCCATCTGCTAAAAGTTCACATAACTTATCTATGACCTTCGGTCCTGTTGTATTACTCATATGGAAAAGTTCCGTCCATTTAGATGTAGCGTCCACTACGATCAAGTATGTTTTCCCAAATATGGGCCCCATGAAATCTAAATGCAGCCTGGTCCATGGATGATTCGGCCACGGCCACATACTCGGAGTTTGCCGCGGCGGAGCATCCGCCTGAGCAGCACATATCTCACAACTACGACACATGCGCTCTATTTCTTCATCAAGTCCGGGCCACCATACGTAACTACGAGCCATAGCCTTGGATTTAACTATACCCATATGGGGCTCATGGAGCATCCTCAAAACTTTTTCCCTACACTTCACCGGAATCAATAATCTATGCCCCCACAACACGCAACTCAATTCTTCATAGAGTTCATCTTTCCGATTAAAATAAGGTCTAAACTCTTCGATATCACAGTCTCTTGGCCAACCATCGCGCAAAAAACTCAATATCCTCGATAAAACCGGATCCTTACTAGTCTGTAGTTTTAACTCTTTATAATCTAACAATAAAGCCTGTTGAACAAAATGCAAATAAGTTTGTTCCGGCACAGTGACATCTTGCTTACTATTTATCGGTAAACGCGACAACCCGTCGGCACCATTTCTCTCCGACCTAACATACTCTATTTCAAAATCATAAGCAGATAAAATGATAGCCCACCTTTGCATACGACTAGCTACCATCGTTGGAATTCCTTTATGAGGGCCGAAGATCGATACCAACGGCTTATGGTCCGTTCTCAAGAGAAAATGACGCCCATACAAATACTGGTGAAACTTTTTGACCCCGAATATTATTGCCAACGCTTCACGATGTATTTGAGAGTAATTCTTTTCCGCGTCGGTAAGAGTGCGCGATACATAAGCTATCGGGCGCTCTCCCGTTCCGCTTGCCGCCGGTTGCGATAGCACCGCTCCAACTCCACGCGCACTCGCATCACAAGTCAGAATAAGAGGCTTATTTGGGTCGTAATGCGCTAAAACCTCTGTACTCATCATTAACTGCTTAATTTTACTAAAAGAACGTTCACATTCGGCCGACCAAACCCAAACCTTGCCCTTTTGAATAATTCGTAGAGCGGTACTAATATAGTGCTCATATTCTTTACGAATCTCGCGTAAAAGTTAATTAGTCCTATAAAAGATCGCAACTCCGTAACATTACTCGGTCTAGGTATTTTATCAATCGCCTCCAATTTCGCTGGGTCGGTTTTAATGCCGTCCTTATGTAAAACGTATCCTAAATACTTTACTTCATCAACTAAGAAAACACATTTTTCGGTTTTCAATTTCATTCCTTTAATATAAAGTCTCTCAAGCACTGCTTCTAAAGCGGCCAAATGCTCCTCCTTATTGCTACCTCCTATTATCACATCGTCTAAAAATACCTCTACATTAGGAATTCCCTTTACTAATTCACACATTATGCGCTGAAAAATGCCCGCACTAGACGCTAGACCATAAACTAATCTATTATACTGAAATAAGCCGCGATGAGTATTTATCACAGTATATTTTTTTTGTTTCATCTAACTCTATCTGGTTATAGGCCTGGGATAAATCTATCTTAGAAAATATTTAGCCCCGCCTAGGCGCACCAATAAGTCATCAATTCTCGGTAACGGAAACCTATCTACATATAGCATAGGATTAACAGTAGCCTTATAATCCGCACAGATTCTCAGAGAGCCATCCGCTTTATTTACCGGTACCAGAGGAGACGCCCAGTCGGAACAATCGACTGGCTCGATTATTCCATCGCGCAGCATTCTGTCTAACTCTGCGTCAACACGGTCGCGCAGTGCGTAAGGCAGTGGCCGCGCACGATGGAACACCGGTACCGCCGATTCCCGTAATTTCAACGTCGCCTTACAGCCAGTGAATCGGCCCAAACGTCCATCAAACAGCTTGTTATATCTGTCAAATAATAAGTTTATTTCTTTATTAAAATGAGTCCGATCAACATTACAATGGTTTACATTCGTATTGGTAAATAGTGGTATTTTGATATGTAGTTCAGTTAACCACTGCCTTCCTAGGAGTGAGGTAGTACCTCCTTTTACTACAAACAACTCTAATCGTTTAGTTTGTTCCCTGTAACGTACTAGCGGATTAATAACCCCTATGGGTTTTATACTTACACCATTATAAAAATTAAAAACTATCTTGTGCGGCTTCAGTTTTAGATGATTAAAATACGCATCATAGGTGCTCTTACTAATGCATGACACAGCTGAACCCGTGTCTACTTCCATTTGTATAGTACAACCATCAATGGATATGGGCAAACTCACCGCCTTATAATTATTTAAACATAATTGGTGAAGGTTCTCTTCTACATCCGATTGCTCTTCGGCATTTTCCCGTTGATTGGCTTGGCCGTGGTGTATTCCTGTGCGACCCTGAGATCTTGCCACCGCTGGTATTTCACTTGCTCGAGTCTTCGATGCCGCGACAAATCGGCACATTCGCCGTAAGTGACCAACAATTCCGCATCTTCCGCATACGAAGTCGCGGTACCTACAGTCTACATTACCATGATCTATAGAACCGCATCGGCCACAATCTGTGCTGCGGACTCTGTGCCCTGTCCGCGATCCGCTATTTCCGTGAACAAAAAGACCGCCACGAGCCTTCTTTGCACGCTCATGCGACGCGAGTAAGTGCACTTTTCCCTCTGCAGTCGTCGGTGATTCCGTCACTTCCGCACTCAGAACCATCACAGCCGCCGCATCTCTCTCCGCCGCTTCTAATGAGCTCGCCAACATCACCGCTTCCGGAAAAGACAGAATACCGTTTTCGGCAAATAGACGCTGCCGAATCACCTCGCCTTTAATCCCACAGACAAATTGATCTCTTAAATTTTCGTTCAAATTTGCTCGAAATTCACAATAACGTGCCATTTTTTTTAATTCCGCCACGTAAACGGCAACAGTTTCTTGGCTTTCTTGTCTCCTCTGCCTAAATTTATAGCGCTCCGCTAGAGGCGATGGTGTGGGTTGCAGATGATTCCGCATCTGCTCCACCACTTTTCGTACTCGGATTCTGAGGGTTTTTTTCGGACTGGATAAATTGACTAATAGTTCATAGGCCTCTTCGCCCATTACAGCAATTAAAGTTGGTAACCTCATGTCTTCTTTCACATTATTTACTTTGAAATACATTTCCAGTCGGTCTATATATGTTGACCACGTACCATTTTGTACGTCGAATTTTGATACCTTTCCAATCGACATTTTAACACGCTATACCCTTCCTCCGAGATAACTTACATACAATATGTTCTCAATTTTCCTCGTCGCCACTGTAGAATTCCAGAAAACATGGAAATAATATTCTGAGTTTGTACTTCGGAATCCATTTATTTACAAACTGACATTTCTTTGAAACAAAACATTATATTAAGAAAAACGTACCAGCCAGTACACTACAGTACCTACTTTCTACCGCACGTTATTGCAGTCCATACTTAACCTCAAAATAACCGAGCTATAAAAATTGTGATTACTCCAAATTCCCAGTTTTCAATTTATATAAAATAGGAATATATTTCCTATTGTTTAGTGAAGGTTTTGTACAGACGCAAGCTTAGCCCAACTATCATACAAAAATGGGCATTCTCCATTCCAGACTCCGGGCTAATACCACAGAATACTCTGATACTGAGTAGAGAAACTCACAATCACTTTGCTCAATCCGGGATTCAAACCCGGCACCTCAGTACGATATTCGGACCACGCTCGCAATAGAACTACACCATAGAGGCAGTCCTTTAGTAGAAAATATTATTAAAGCCAAAACCAAAAGGAATATCTTGATAAGTTTTCATGATATAATTGGCTGCAGCAGCAGATAATATCTTACATATTGAAAAGGAATAAAACAAAAATTTTATATACCTACTTAAGAAAAAAATATATACTTTATTAAATAATTAATTTAAAATGTTATTTATATATGTAGGTAGTGAACATTATAGTTACAACAGTAAGTATATGTACCTATAATATGTGTAGAAAAATACTTACATAAACTGCGTTATTCTTTTGCAAAAATATTTATAGATATAATTAGTAACAAAGTGTAATAATCCATAAATTATGAACTATCACTTATTTAACATCGTGGCATCGCAGTTGACTGTACAATTTAAGGGCATATACTCTTCGTTGTGTAATTTTACTCGTTGGGTGAGATAATATTATGTAGATTGTAACAACATTCTAATATGTCGTAATGATCTGCTCGACAAAATGAATTAATCCACCTTTATGTACTTTTGTGGTGCGGGAATGTAAAGTCTTGACGTAATGCTGTGTTGCTAAAGATATAAAATTTTAAACGTTAGTACCTACGTTAATAATTGTCATGTAAATGCAATATTCAGAGGTGTTAGGCGTGATTGAAGTTCTCCAAAGAGAGAGTAATTATTCCTCATTGCTGCGGTGCCTAGCAAACAAGAATGGCGTGCCGGCAATGATGATCACTGCTAAGAAGGGATGGTCGGCCGTGAAGTAAGGCATCATTTCTTCTCCTATGATAGCCGAGTGGAAAACAGCTACTGACATTCCTGTAAACCAATTTATTTTATCAAACCGATTGCTACAATAGTAATTAAAATGGTTGTTTTAATTAAATCATAAGAATAACTTATAGGTACATATGATCACGTTTTACAAATGGACGCGTCATACACCAACATAATTGCACATAAAACAGCATTATTTACTATAGCCACAGCCCTAGCGTGTGCCCGAATGGGCCCGAGCGTCGACCGCCCCGTGGCGTGGCCATGACAGTCGAATAAAATGCCTAAATATTAGATAAAAATAAGTTACATAGTGTATACTTATTAAAAAACGTACGAAATGGAACATTTTTTTCGTTCACATTTGGAGTATAATTTGTACATCGTCTAAAAAACACAGGAAGGCATTTTATTTATAAAAATACAAAAGTTAAAGCCGACTAGCCGCGACAGTGGTTGGCAGAGACCAATAAAAAGAAAAGTGTAGAAAGAGACACTTAAGACCCTATTCATTAAATGTATGGAAAAATTATGAAAAGCGAGATAGCTGCTCAATACTATTGTGTTACTTTTTTCGCTGGGTTAAACGGGTCTTTGGTGGTTGAGGTTGACTAAGTGAATGGGCAATTACCTTGCTTTCGTCTTGCCAGTATTGAGCTCGGATAATATATCTATGTAATAAAAACATCTAGCATATGATTGATTATGATTTGGCTAAGGCGCTTATGCCAGGAGCAACAAAGATTAATAGCATTCTTTTCTCATAACGTTATCCTTGCGAATGTTAACTACCCTTGCGCTATTTGTTTACATGACAAACTAGATGGATTTTTTGGAATATTTAAAACAAGGAATTGTCTCGTTTATAAGTTATGAAGACAGGACTTATAGTCCAAATACTATATATACTTATAGTCCTGAGTACGACTTGTCCGAAGTATATTTATTTGATACTGTTTTGACAGTATTTATTAAACTCGGTGAAATCAAGTTGTAGAGAAAAACAGAATTACATCTATATTTTTTGCTTCTAGCAATGTAGGTTCGTAAGCGCAAAGCAAATTATCAGAGTAAAGGAACATCTTCGTAATGACTTGAAAGATAGACAAATTAATCCTTTAAGCGTGAAAAGTCGTTTCAGAACTATTTCAAGTTAACAAACACCCATGAAGTTAGAAAGCGGTTAAATGTAAAAGCGATGTACACCACAACTGTCCCCACATGCAACAAAAATCTATTACAGTAGCTTCGCCTGACGAACCCAAACGAAACATGCATGTCTTCACTCTGTGGCCGCGGCGGTTTAGCGCCCGCCTGTTCACGTCGATGTACACTTTCTGTACGGCTTTGGACACGTACAGTGGCTCACCAGTGTTCAAGATCTTATTTAAACCAAAATCGCCGTGACCAAAGATGGCTTTAATCCCGAGCTAAAAAACATTTTATATTATTACTATTTTATATAGACTAGACAGTACACATAAAGATTTATTTACATAACATTGCTATCAGTCATTGTTACCCAATCCTTTTACATGAATATTTTTCTGTAGAATGGTTTACAAGGGCGTTTAGAATAAGTAACAGAAGTGATAATAAAAGCATTAGTCCACGCCATATCTATACTTCTATACTATTATATAAAGCTGAAGAGTTTTTTTTTTTGTTTGAACACAGGAACTACTGGTTCGAATTGAAAAAATATTTTAGTGTTGGATAGTCGTTGTTCGTGGATGGCTATAGGCTATAATATATCATCACGCAACCGACAGGAGCGGAGCAGAAAATGAGCAAAACGGGGAAAATGTATTAATTATGAGAGCTTACGTTACATGCGCTGCCTAAGTACTTAAAGTGTAACAAGTATGGACGACGGAATTGTTCCTCTTAAAAAAATCTAAATAATATATCATAAAACAAGAACCCCAGCCACATATCTCTGCCTGACTGAACGCTTTAAAATCATAAATTACCCCACGGATTTCGATAAAATTTGGTATAGAGATAGAGAGATCCTGGAAAGGGCGTAAGCTACTTTCTATCCTGGGAAAGCGTGACTTGTATAACGGAAAATGTATCCCGAAAACTATTTGACGCGGGCGGAGCCGCGAGCAAAGCTAGTTCTGAATAAAAATAATTGTTCCTCAATGTCTTTAAAATACATGATAACATTCCTTATAACAGTCGTCAGAAAAATTATACTCCCTTCCTTTTTTGGTTTCGCGGAGGAAGTCTTTATTACTACCGCCCATCCTTCGTGGGGCGACTGCGGTTATGTTGGCTAACCATGCCTTACGGCCCGGCATTGAGTCGCCCGGATTTGATGACGACCTTCGGGCGACTGCCGGGCCGAGTCCCAACCCTATGTACAACTAACCTACGTACGGCCTACCAGCTAAACTCCGCAGTGGCCCCTTTCGGCGCATTAGGGACGGCTGCGGGCTTCCTCTGACGGAAAGTAAACTCTTCGTCCGCAGCCGCCCTGCGCGGTGCCGCCTTGCGGCCCGTCTCCTATGGGGGTCTCAGAAGCCCCTGAGCATCGAAGGACACCCTCGCCGTCTACGGCAGCATGAGGCCAACTACAAACTTCCGTCCATACCGGGGTCAAATGAAAATGAGCAAAAGATGCACAGAAATGCCCCCTGCTGCCCGCCGACGACCCCCATCGTGGCCCCTATTGGTCGCCTCTTACGACAGGCAGAGGATACCGTGGTGGAATTCTCCAAACGCCCCCATTCCACAGGGCGGATACTCTCTACCTGCGGCAACACCTCCTTAAGGTCAATTTCCGTTTCGATCTTGAACTTGGGAAGAATGACCTTAACCTTGGTAATTCTCATTTCTCCAACTCAGACATGAGGTCGTATCCGTCGGTCAGCTTCTGCATGACTCCGTCGAGACCGTCGATCTATTGGGCAACACAATCACCATACTGCGTCGCCTCCTTCATATCTCATCTCTAATAGCTACAACATACAATGCCACAACAATGTAATTAATGTATGGAAAAATATATGTTTCTCCACACAGTAGATAATAAATAAAACCTCTTCTTCACTCAGTTCTCTTTAAATATACGTAAACTTTATTTTGTTATCGCTCAACAGACAAATAAAAGGAAGAGATGCCTACCTCGCGAGCTGGATTCAAACAATCGATTTTCGTTTCGGCAACATTCTATTCTCCGCCAGACTATCATTGCATGTGATATAAGAAAAAGAATTCTGTTAGAGCACTCAAGGTCTATTTACATTAAAATAAAAGTGAAATAATTTATTTGAATCTTAAGGTAATACATTATTAAAATAATACATTTTCAATTCGTATACGAGTGCACAACCCTCTTAGGAATCATGAATTAATTTGATGATTAAAATTTTCCAATGTACTATTGATTTTACTAAAACGACTTAGAGAGCGAATGGGCAGACCAGTACACAACCAGCACCCGTACACAAGTATGACGCATGATCCAGCCATCAGCCTCCTCAATTAACCGGTAAAGTGTGTGAAGGTTCAAACCACATTGAGCTAATATCTGTTTATATACCCGAGCCTGGAGATCGGAACTCTCGCCGTATTTAAATTTGCCTTCCTGGGACATCATGGAATGTTAACTGAAGATTGAGTGTCGATATGGAAAGGCCGTTCAATTGTGTCCATTGCGTCAAATTGATTTTTCCAATTGCCCTGAAATTCATGTTGAGAAGTTAAATAATAATTCACCAACCATTACAGTAAACATTATCGAATTTTAATAATATTTATACGTTAAATACCATGAAATAAAGTGCATTGACAAGCACCAAACGAGTGTCTGCATTGAAACTGTCTGAAGAAAAAGATCCTTGATCTTTTCATTCGTTTTATTTTCAACCTAAAACATAACAACAATGAATGATTTCTTATATTTTCTTTATGTATGCTCAACTATACTATAAAGTTATTGTTATATACCCATTGGTTTATGAGTTCTGCTGCACCAACAGTGTTATCAAAGTC